>NW_028324306.1:7030532-7336782 GCF_058129835.1 Hydra viridissima
TTTGGACTTTTAGTCAAATCAGTGGCAGGTTTCTTTGAAAGAACAGTATCAGTTTCATTGCTATCTTAAAAACAAAAAATAAAACATTTCACAGCACTTTAGATCAAACGAAACCATCTTTTTGACAAGCTTCAATGTATTAACAATGTTACTGTTTTGCAGTTCAAAATATTTTGCATTTACTAACTTCTAACTTTTTTTTCAAAAAAAATTCCTAGAGAGAAAATTCTTTACTTTTTAATTGAGGATGGGTAAAAAAGATCATGAAATATATTACAAAATAGCTTATGGCTAAAATTGTAAAGCTTGACACAAAATAACTTTATAACTTACATTTTATAATTGAATTTGTGTAATGAATTAATTACTGCAAGGCAAAATCTATTCTCATGTCTCCAAAAATAAAAGACTTACATAGTAAAAACGATCAGTAACAGAAGAGAATTTGTATTATTGTACAAAGTAGTAATATTTTTATAAAGAATAATAGAGAATTTGAACCATTAAGTAGACTAGAATTATTTTTATAGAGTAAAAAACTCAATCATAATTTTATATTGAATAATTTTTATAAAATGAAGTCTAAAAAAATTTTTTTAACTAAAATGGACCATTCCCTCTATAAAAAAAAACGCTATGCATTTTGGTCTTTGTATTCACCGAAAATAAACAAATCAGAGTTAAAGCTTTTTAAAATAAACAGTCAAGTAATTTAAAAAGACTTTTCAAAATGATTTTGAATGATACAATATCTTGTGATAAACTAATAACTCATTCTATTAAAGAAAATATTTCTGTTGAGTCAACAACAGCAACAACAAAATACCGTGGTGGCATAAATTGTTGTGTTCCATTATGCAACAATAATTTGCTCTAAAACAAAAACTTATCATTTTACATCATCCCAAACGTAATTTGAGAAAAAAATCGTTATCTTTAATTAGTAGGAAAAACTTTGTTCCTTCATACTCCTCATCAGGTTTGTTTTTTACAATTGCTCTTTAAGAAATTTAATACTCTCAATAAAAACATTTTTTTCAGTATAAACTATAAAATCTAGTTCTATGATCTCTTATAATATCATAACACCTTGACATTGATAAAAATAAACATGATTTTGTTTAAGCATTGTTTTGCCATCAACAACAGTAAGCAAAAATGTTTTATCTAGGCAAGCTTCAGCTATAGTTAAATCTTTTTTTGAACATTTGATTTCAATAGCCCTTATTTTTTCATTTACTTATACAATTCCATCAGGGCTTGTACGGAGCCAAGGCCATTTTGGGCAAATGATAAATCCGCATCTCATTACTGATACATTTTTTATATTTTCATACTTTTTAATTGTGGTGTTTTCATTTATTTTACCCCAATTACAAGCTTTGTTGCAAAAGTTCTTTTTATTGTTTTTCAAAATTCTATTCAAAATAGAGGCAGGAAATATACTTTTTTGTCTATTAATAACAAAACCAAAGTTTGAAGATGTCAAGCATTTTTTTTTCTTCTAACCATAAACTTGTAGATTGTGATAAAGTAGCTCTTTCCAAAGTCTTTATTTTCTCTTTTGATAGAACTATTTTGAAATAAACATTGAGTTTCATCAAATTCAAATGAATCACTGAATTCTACTTCAAACCATTATTTATGGTATCAACAAGATTAAATGTAATATCAGAATTTAAATCCAGTTCTTTTACTTTTAGCTGATATTCAGATATTAATGTTTCATAGTAGGACGTGGAATAATTGTTTCCTTTTAAAAGATTTGCAAATACTATTCCTTCTCCTAAATTATATAAACTATCAGACAGTTTTTTAATTTTTTCATCGCTTGGATTATGTGCAAAAATTAGGGTTGCACAAAAGTTTCTATTTCCTGATATAAAAGGATGCTTTGTTGAGTTGTTTAGATCCTTTTCTAAATCACTCTTTTCAAAGGAAACTTTATTAGCTTAATTGGTTCTGAGTTTTTTCCTTCAGCAGGAACATACCATTGCTGTAACACTTCTGTGCATGTTTTATTGAATGGTACAGAATTTAAATTGAATTGTTTATAATCATTTAATTGAAATAATACTGCAGCAACATGCTTGCAGCATCCTCCCATACCAGCTTTACAATTACATTTAGCATTTAAAATATCTCCTTCTTTTTGACAAATATGTTTATAAATAAGGTACTGATTTTTTTCATTGAAGCTAAAACGTTAGCTCTAATAAGAAAAGAATTTATTTCAATGTTGACATTAGGTTTAACAACTAAATTTTTAATGAAGTTCTCCTTAAATAGCTGATACCCAGAGATTCTATGCTTTGAAGTAACTATAGCACCAAAATCAGTCGAACTATCATCTATAATTAAGTATTTGTGTATTTTTTCTTGGCTGTTATTAGGTAGTAAGGAAAGACATCTTCACCAAGAGCTTATTTGTTCTTGTACAACTTCTTCAGCATCTATTTGATTAAACTGATTAGATATTTCTCTAAATACTGATTGAGTAACAATTGAAATATTTTTTAAAAAAACATGGATCAATATCAATAGCATTTGAACCATGTTCCAAACTAATTTCATAGCTATCAACTTTGTTTATTCCTGACATGATAATATGTTTTAAAAATTTGTTTATTTTCTGTAAATACAAAGACCAAAATGCACTGTGGTTTTTTTCTATAGAGGGAATGGTCCATTAATAAAGTTAAATGTAAAGCATAAAAATCTTGATCCATAATCAAATTTTGTTTAAATACTTTACACATAAATACTGTGTAATCTTTCCATGTAACCTTTCTTTTTTCTTTTTTTTTTATTTTTTAACAAGGTTGACCACAAACGACTTAGATAACCAAGAAAAATATTTAAATAATGAGTCTCTAAAATTGTTGGCTAAATCTGCAACTATATCATACAACTTTGTTATTCTAAAGGCAGCCTTAAAGAAATTTTAGAAATGAAAAATACTATTGTATTTAAAACAAATTATAAATTAGACATTTCATTCATTTAATTATCTCTTTGCCAACAAAAATTTCTTTGCCAACCTTATTTAAATTTTTTGTCCCTTGCAACTTTGCAAATCAGACATTTGCACATTAAACTTGTTCTGGTAATATGGTGAATCTTTTAAAAATCAAAGGATACAGGTAAGAAAGATTTTTATCTCCTTATCTTACTTAAGAATATTGGCACTTGGGATTTTTCTTGGTTTATTATGAGTTCTTGCCTTGCTTGGAGCTATGTTTGGAATAATTATCCTAGCAGAACAATTATCTCAAACATAGCTCCCAACTATGCAGAGGTTATTTAGAATGAAAGCAGGTGAAAATGCTTTGAAGAACATGGTTTGGTCTCCACAAAGCTCTGATCTTTACCCAATTTAACTTTTATGGGAAATCTGGACAGAAAAACTGTGGGCAGTGTCTGCCATCAAAGGAGGACATGTGGAAAATCTTGAAAGATAGTTGGGACAATATATCACTTGAACCCATAAAAAATTTAACAGTTTGAATTCCATTTTATGTTATTCCAAATCAGAAATTAGCCTTTTTTTCAATGAAAAACTGATTTTGAATAAGATGGCTCAATTGCTTCCATTCTCTTATTGATTAACAAAATAATCATTGATTTTTTGTTTTCTACCAAACTTTTAAAAACTTTACTGCAAAAGTAAATTTTTTATTTCTTTACTTTCAAAAATAATGGCTGCAAAAATTATTTCAAATAAATGAATGTTTTTAAAAGTTGTAATATTTTTCTGAAGCAAGTGGAAATTAGATTCTGACTCAGGAGTCAAAAAATCCCAATCTTTTATGAGGAACTCAAAAGTCATAAAATGTTTGGTCAGCAAGAATAGCACTTTAACATATTTAGTTACAAAAAAACTCACCTATGTTCTTCAAAGTAGATGTCTCAGCTGAATCCACTGATTTTTTTCCTTGCTGAAATTTTTCATTTGTTTGTTCAACAATTGATTTGTCTGGTGATATGTAATTGTTGTTATCAGCTGGTAGCTCAACTTGTGAGCGTCTAGAATCTAATGATTTTGCTTTTTCCCCATTATTTGATAAACTTTGGCTACTAGCATCTATACGTTACAAATAAATAACTACAGCAAGTAAATTTTACTAAAAAGAAATTATTTGTAAAATACAACAAAATACAACATAAACCATACTAAAATATTTTCATACTTAAGTGAAAAAAAAAATCATTTTAAATATAATTTACATAAATTTGAGTCTAAACCTGGATCTGTACTTTCTTTATTTTTTTTTGTCTTTTTAACAGCAACAGACTTTTTTGATACTTTTATAGAGTCATTATCAGATAGCAAATCCGCAAGTGGATCATCTATATCATATGCTAAGATGTAAAATAAATCATATTTAAGAAATTGTTGTATATTTTTCTTTAAAGGATATAGATTTAAGAAATAAACATGCACACAGCAAAAAAAGAATAAAAGCAATTTAGAAAGTTGAATCTCAAGCTTCATAGCTATTTAAACTACAATAAAAGATCATTTTTTTTTATATGAAAGTTTAGTCTGCTTAACATGATTCATTTTAACATTACCTTTTGTTGCTGTAGTTTTTTCTTTTTTTAGAACTTTGATACTTTTAACTAAACATAATCAACATTTTTTTGAAGATACAATAATATATATGTATTGCATAACAATATGTTATAGATGAAAAGATTTAGAGCTGAATAGCATTTTTCTACATACTACAAAACCTTAAAACATGAAAGAAAAATTCTAAACAGGCTTGAAAGCCCTTACAATGAACAATAAGAACCTAAGCTTTAATTAGCAAAAAAAAAAAATCTAAAAATTAAACATTTACCTGATTTGTCCTGGTTTTTCTTTTGATTGCTCTTCAAATTTGCGAACAAATTACTATCAAGGTCATCTAAGTCCTGGAACCAATAATTTTATTAATTTCAGCTTAAAAAAAGTAACAAAACAGCAGACACAAAGAAGTAATGTAAATGTAATAACACAGTGGATTTGAAATATCAATTTTTTCATACTCAACAATACTAATAAAAATAGTTATAAGACATTTATAAAAACTACATTTCATTTTATTTAAAGTAAATTTACTCCAATATCATCAGCAAGCTTCTTAACACCTTCATCTGAAAGAGACTCCTCTTCATCATCATCTTGCTAAAAAAAAATTTAAGTAAAGAAAATACAATGAACATAGATCAAAGAGATAAAAACTAGTATATATATATATATATATATATATATATATATATATATATATATATATATATATATATATATTATATATATATACACTCTAGTTTTTATCTCCTTAGTAGGATAAATAATATTTTAAATGTTTTGCAAATGTTTTTAATTTTTTATTGATGTAACTATAATGAAAATCGACTCACTTTACTAACAGTACTATTGTCAGCTAATATTTTTAGGTTCTTGTAAAACTCGGCATCACTAGCTCTAAAGAAGTATATTTAAAAATGTTTTATATTTGATAAGAATTGCTGTAGAGCATATAGTTATATGCTCTACAGCAATTCTTATCAAATATGTTTTATATATATAGTATGCTTTATTATAATCTTCCACAAACTAAATTTTAAAATATATTGGATAATTTGAAAGCATGAAAATAAAATTAAAAAGGTATAAGAGCTAAAATATTAAGCATCAAGAATAAAGTTTGTATGCATTTAGATAAAATATAACAAATTAGTCCATAGTTTATTACATTTTACAACTCTTTTATAGGCACTTCATTCCATTAAACTATAATTAAAATACAAAAAAGTTAAATAACAAAATTTCTCCTACTTTGATGTCAGTGAAACTTTAGCAGATTTGTTGGTCAACTAAATGGAAGACTATTTTTATCAGAAGACATTAAAGTAACAATAAAAATAATAGTTAAAATAGCTTTTAAATACTAATAATTTTAAGTAATCAAGAGTTTAGGATATTACTTTTTTAACAGGTGATTTTTCTGTAGGCTTCTTCTTCTCTAAAATAATATTATTTCATCGATTTTTTAATCAATTCACTAAACCAAAGTTCTGATGCCATAAATTAACATGAGCTACTACTAGCAAAAGCATGCAAGGTGAGAAAAAAGATAAAGTCAATTAGTTAAAGAAAGATAAAAACTCAGAATGTGAATAGCAATCATTAATATGATACAATATTAATGATGCTTTAATTTGACAACTTTTGATTTATTTGATCTTTGACTAAGAATAGGGAATATTTATGAGTGCATCAGAAAATGCAAAAATCAGACATCTTTAATACTTGTTGCTGCTTAACTTTAATTGATATTATAACCTTCACTATAATTGCAACAAATAGCTTCTCATTGTAACAAAGTATATGCTTTAAAACATTATTATACAGAAGCCATAATTGTTTTAAATTAAACTTTTTAAATGTTTTTATTGACAGCATAATAATTTGGTTAAGTATGAAAATATATAAATATTAAATTAAGAAAACATTACATGATAGAATTTTGCAAGTGCTTTCTATTGTGGAAATGATAAAAGTTTAGAGTTTTACCCTCAACATCACTTCCGAGCAAGTCATCCAATACTGAATCAATAGCATTTCGATCAGCACGACCTAGATACAAGGAAATCAAGCAATATAAAGGATATCTAGTAGAACAGAGTCTATTAAAAACAAAAAAATTTATTTGAATAACTTGTGTCTACAAAAATGAGATATTAGTTTCAATTACTTTAATTCTAAGCCCAAACTTTTTTTTTTTATTTGTAATACATTCACTTTGATTGCACCTTTGATTTAATTTTTTAAGTTTACTTACATGAATTTTATAGTGAAGGGAACAACATGAACAAATAACATCCAAAAGCAGTGGCGTATCTAGGGTATACCAGGTAGGGCAGTTCCCATGGGTACTATTTCAAGAGGAATGCCAAAAGTAATAAATGAATAATCAAATAAATAATAAATATCAAATGATAAAAATATTTTCATTAAAAAACTTAATTTTAAAAGATTATTTTAATCAATATTAATCAATAATTTAATCAAATTTAATTAATAATATTGCCCAAGCATTTGTTTGAAATCAACTAGAGTTGATGTTAAAATGTTTAAAAAAATCATTTGAAATTTTTTATACTATGGATTCACTCTCTCTAAGAGTTTTTTACAATTTTTCTTCAAGGAAATATGGTATACAACTATATTCAACATAGTTTTAATTCTCCATTTTTAAAGCAGATTTTTTTGATAATTTAAATCTCTAACATTTTTTATATACTTTTTAGTTACAACTAATATTTTTAATTAACAGTATATTTTAAAATTTTAATGTATCTTTTTAAAAAGCTCAGGAAAATCAAAAGAAATAGCATTTCCACCTTAACTTGGTTATTAAAAATTTAATTCCACTTTCTTTTGTTAAAAGAAAGAGGAACTGAAGTAAGAAACTTACAAGAGTTAGAGGCTTTTTATACAAAGAAATTGAGCAAGTTATTTGTCTCTCATTAAACAACCAAACACAGGAATCTTAGATTCAATGTCACTCACACCGTTAGAAAATCATAAAATTAATAAACCAGATGTTCAACAAATGTAGAAGAAGATTTTAACTTAGATAATTTAAAAAATCAATCCTCATTTGAAGAAGAAAACCAATTTAGGCACCAGTTGCTGTTTTTTTAGTTTTTTAAGTTTCAAATGTTTCATAGAGAAAATAAGGACATAATATAATCTTGCATTACTTGCAAATTGTGACACACTAAATTTAGAGGTGCAATTGCAGCTAAACACGACATGATGATAATTAGCTTTTTAAAACAGTAGAAGATAATTGCACATTCCTTTAAGACAACCCTACAAAATTTAAGCACAGGAACACAACATGTAAAATACATAGGACTTATAGCATTATTTTGTTAATATTCTACTGTATGCATATTAAAATTTAGCACTCAACTTTGATGAAATTTTGTGATTGCACCGAGCAATTTCCCAAAAAAATTTCTTTGCCAAAGATTTCGATAATTTCAAAGATATAAAAAATGTAAATAAATTCTTAAAATAATTTCCCTGAAAGAATAACGAATAAAAAAACTGTGGAAGTTGTCAAAGTTCTTGACATGGGAATGTCAGTTTCTGAGATTGTTCAAGATCTCAAGATCCCCAGAAAGACTGTTTAAATATGAAGAAGAGGCTTGATGTTTTTGGGACCACAGAAAGGACGCCTGAAAGTGACAAATCCGTTTCAGTTATTAGCCAGGATTTTGTCAACAAGACCTAGAGGAGGATCCGAACCAACCCGCCTAAGGCAATGAAAACCACAGCTTGAGATCTTGGGATAAGTAACTTTTCTGTCAGAAAACAAGCTGGGACATGGTCTTAGTTATGACAAAAAGATTTATGTTCACTGAAAAACTAAAGGCCTCCAGACTTAAAAAATGTAAGAAGATCAGATCTATCTTTAAGAAGAACACACTGATTATTTTTTTCTCAGATAAAAAGCAAATCCGGTTTCAAATTTCTGTCATGCTCAATTTCTCTCATCTTTAAAAGTCATGGATATCCCAGACAAGGTCAGGTTTGCATTTCAGACAAAGCATCCCACATAGATCATGATTTTTGGATTGGCCAATTCCAATGGTAAAAAAATTCCACCAGTATTTCTAATTTCTGGGCTGAAAATGGTAGCCCAATACTATATTGAAAGAGTTCTGTATCCTCACATCCTTCTTTGGGTTCAAGCCAAATATTCTAAACCTGCAAATTATGTTTTCATGCAACATGGAGCTCTGTGTCACAAGGCCAATATTACCAGCAGTGGTTTGCTGAAATTCTGGTCTAAAAATATCTGGCCACCTACCTCTCCTGACCAGCTCATCAGCTCAATATCTTGGACCTGGACTGGGTCAACAGACAAACACATCAACAAGACCTGCTCAAAGTTTTGATATTGGATTGAAGCAGCAATCACAGCAGAAAGCAGTAACATTGATATCAACTAAACCATATTGGTATGTTTATTTGATGGAATAAAAGTATTTTTATCTATCTTTTGTCAACTCAGTATCTTTGGGCTCAAAGTTTTTGTCTAAGAAAACTGCCAAATTTTAACATCCATAAGGTACATAATTAATCATACGAGATCCAATAGAAAGATACCCTTGGTTCTACACATTTTGTTATGACAAGGCTTGTAGGATCCTTGATCAAAATCTTTAAGATATTATCCTGCATGACATTTTTAAAGGATATCACTTGTTGTGAATGTGCTTTTAGAAAATCAAAAAATGAATCTTTTCCAAAGCTTTTATGGATTAAAATTGGTTTTGTGACTAAGCACCACTTAATATTAAAAGAAGACAAAGAAAACAAACTATGTACACAATAAAAAATTTGCCACTTTGAAAGTAAAAAAAGTACAGTTTGAACATTTATACCAAATGTATAAATTTTAAATTTTGGTTTGCCACAGGCGCTTTAAAACCTAGATACGCCTCTGTCCAAAAACAATTAACCTTTTATACTACTTTTGTTGTAGGTTTTTATTATGTATTAATTTCAAATAATCAAGAATTTTTAATCTCAATCATTCTTTAGCATTTTATTTATTATAGATATTAAAGTTTATGAAACTAATATAGATTTTTCTTAAAATCTCATTATGATGATCAAATTAATGTTTGGTCAATATTAGATCCTACATCATGATAAAATTTGTTATTTTTTAAAAAGCTTTAAAGTATTTATCATTTTATTTTTCTTTGAAGCACATTTTTAACAGAGTCAGTTTATTGAAATTTACTTAATACTTACAAAAATGCAGGCAGGATTTATATGACAAAATGCCTAATTCAAATACATATATAAATAGATATTTTTTAATTTGTTTGTAAAATTTAATTAACACTATTAATTTTTTAAATTTTATAATAGCATCACTTGCTATAATTACAGAATTTAAATATAGGAGATTTTAAATTAATAACATTTTTACTTTTTGGTTAAACCTAAAGGGATGATTGGCATCATAAACATTTCCTTTTGTTGCACTCTTGATTACTTAGATTGATACTCTATATTTAAGCATATAACACATAAAAATAATTAAACAGCTTGACTTGTAAAACCAAATCACAACCCTAGTACAAAAATAATCCTTAAATATTATCAAACTTACCTTTTTTTGACATCTTGATCCTCATATGACATTTTTCCAAAAAAGAGATTTTTGAATCATTTTTAAAGAATTTACCTGTCTTAAAAGTAAAAAAATAAATAATAAAAAAAACACTTATTATTACATATAATAGTATTTTGATTGAAAGTCTTTGAAGAGAATTTTTATCAAAATTTAACATTTTAATAACTCTATAACAAGTAATAATAACAGTATTTGAGTACATGAAATATTAACACATAAATTAAAAGGATTTTCCTATGCTTTGTTTTACAATAAAAGTTATGTTATCCATTCCTCTTTATAACAATTGTCAAAACTTTTCTTTCTTTTTCTTAAATCCTGTTTTCAATCCATCCCAGTTACATCACTTTCAAAAATGACCGGTAGACCTAGTGCATGTATCAAAATAATTGATGTTTCACACGTAGGATAAGTTCTTTTGTGATACTACAATATTCACAACCAAGATAGGGCTGGCACAGTAATGAAAACAACTTTAGTAATGCTGTACAAATCATTTATTTTTTGAAAGAAGTTATCTACCTCTATAAATGCTATTTTTTTAAAATTGCATATGTGGTGCTTTATTTTAACCAAAGTACTAATCACCCAAAAGAGTCTCAAATTTGTGACTAACAACTTGGATGCTTAAGTACGAAAGGCAATCCAATAGATGTTGAGATTGGCTAGTCAAAACATTTTTATCAGAAATATAAACATGATCAATGGTGACAGGGTTTTTGAATTTTTTGGGATAATAGAGCAAAATTTAAGGTGTTGCTGTCATGTAGAGGTGTCTAACAGTTGCTAAGAAACACTGCTATCTATAATAGAACAATGGATTTTACCTGGTACTCAAATAATCTCTGATGGTTGATTATCTTACACTAATATACTACAAATTTCAAATGGCATTTACATTCATAATGCCATTGTTCAACAAAAGAACTTTATATGGCAGAAAAAAGTTGATAAAAAAAGTTTAATGAGATGATAAACTTCAACTATGCTTTGTTATACAATATTATTTTTTTAGGATTTTTACGATAAAATTTATTTTAAACCTTTTGTTTTTACAATGGGTAAATACAATTTTATTAACAAAGTAGAATAATATAAATAAAACAATTACTTAAACAAATAATTAAGTCACTTATCAACTTGATCAAACAGACTTTTCTTACTCAACTTTTTTTCTTCTTTCTTTTATGGTTTTCAGATGTTAATACAATATATACATATATAACATGTCCAAAGTTAATAGGACCTATACAAATTTTTACTTAATTTCCTTTAAGTTTTAAATTAAATCATTATTGTTAAATATCTTTTAATAAATAATATTTTGAAGAAGATTTTTTAGTTACTATTAAATACTCTTTGTGATTTAAACATTTTATTGTCAAAAATATTTTGCTTTGAGTTCAAAAGATTTTCATTTTGATAAAATATACTTTTATATACTGATAGAATGCAACAAATATCAACTAACAACAGAAACCATGTGATTATGTTACTTGAAGAAGATTATTATCAAATGAAAATAGCCAAATATGTGATTTGTTACCAATCCTTGGTTAAAAAAATACGTCAAAACTGGTGATGTATTGGATAAAAAGAAGTCTGGTTGTCCCAAAAAGTTAATCATACATGACGAACAGTTTTAAAAAGTATCAGCATTATAAATTTATAAAAAAGTAAGTACATTTATAGCACATCCATGCACTGTGTGTGATGATCTTTGTTATGGTCTGGTTTAAGGGTTGTGGGCTATCAAAAAACCTTTATTACACAAAGGCAATAAAATAAAAAGATTAAAATTTACAAAAAAAAAAAATAAAGCAGCAAAAAAACTAATATGCCAAGGTTTACAGATGAATTAAAATTTCAACTAGTTGAGATGAATAGATATTAGTATGTAAGACAAAGAAAAAGAGAAGCATTAATGGAATCTTGTCGAACATCACTAGTGAAACATAATGGAGGAAATATAAAAGTTTGAGGATTCATTTTAATTAAAGGAGAAGAGGATATTGCCAGAATACAGGAAAAGTTTACAGGAGAAAAATAAAAAAATATTTTACAAATCATGCTGTCTTTAAGACAAAAAACTCATTGGGGATAATTTTATCCTACAAGTTAATGAATTAAAACAGATTTGTAAGTTAGTGAAAAAATATTTGTTGAATCTGGGAGCTAAAGGAGTGCTTCAAACCATACCTTGGCCCCCCCTCAGAGTTAAGATTTGAGCATAATTGAATATATATTTACATATATGTATATATATATATATATATATATATATATATATATATATATATATATATATATATATATATATATATATATATATATATATATATATATATATATTACATTCGAAAACTTTCAATTTTAAAAACTGTTTATAAGAAAGGATGATTACCTAAGAAGTTATGAGTCTCAGGCCTTGTTTGTTGTCATTGGTTTTCGGACGTTTTAAAATAATTTTTACGCAGATTTTGTAAACATACACGATTAACGTCTTTTTTAATTATTAATTGTTGACGGCAACCGTGCAAGTTATTAAATTAAGTAATTCAAAAAGGATAATATTTATTGCATAAAAGATTTATGATTTTAGTATGCTCCTTGAACGTCAGAGCTTGAAGTTCTCTCACCCTTTTCCCCGAGCTAATTTTTCATTCAATTGGGAAAACATGGTCTATTTGTTTGCTAACGTTTTATACTAGGTCGCTTTATCGTTAAAATAAATAATTTAATTGAAATATTTGAAAATCTGAATTAAAAAACATTTTACAAGTGAACTATGAATAAGCAAAATAATAAATTGAATGAATGAAAAAGCAAAATAATAAATTGCGTTCCTAATTTGGTTTCAGTATTATTTCTTGTTTTGAAACAAAATGAACCGTAAAAATGTTTGAATTTCTTCAGTAATGGTTTTTAAAAAACCGTTTAACAAAGATGAAAATGACAAAGCCGTTGAAACCAATTTTCAGGTGAAGGGGTACAAGTACAATAAAAAATGGTAGGTGAAGTTTCAAGAAATACAAAAAAAACTCAACTTTTTGAGTTACGTAAAGTTATATATCTACAGTCAATCATCAGCCACTATATATTAAAGTGATGGCGGTTAAATAAATAGATACTTGGGGTGTAATGAACTCCTAAATCATAATTGTACACACACACACACACACACACACACACACACACACACACACACACACACACACACACACACACACGCACACACACATGAACAAGTGATTATTCATTTGCAAAATTTTCCAGACTCGGGTTATATATATGAATTATGTAAAAAAACTACCATCTAAAAGCTTCCGTTTTCTCAAAATTAGATTGTATGATGAATTGATTAAAAATGCAAAGAATTTTGGAGAAAATAAAATTGAAATTTAGAAAGAGCAAGAAACAATAGGGAAAAAAATTGAAAGGGTAACCTGGAAAGAGCAAATAAAAACTTGGATGGCAATTGATATATAGTAGCTAAATTTTTGGATACAACATGAAGTACAAAAGCAAAAAAGTTCCTAGAATTTATAAAAGACTTTCCACAAAGTATTAAAAAAGAGCAGCAACAGAAGACTCTCAAAGCACGTGAAAATAAAATAAAAGCGCGTTGAACTTTCGCTGCATATAGCTTACGATTACGTATGGTGCAAATAGCATAGGGCTTTTACAGGAAACACCAAATCAAAACAATTAAGTTTCACCACCGCCGAAGTAAAAAAGATCTATAACGTGTTAAAAAACAGAATCATTCTTTTAAAAAACCATCAAAATAATGCAATAGTGCCTGGGTCTCGACTCCAGAGGAAAATGAAGGAGCTGGCAAGGAGATGTCTCGTTTATACGTTTCGATTCTAAAGGAAAGTAGAGGAAGAAGTAACAAGTACAAGTCTCGTTTACACATGCATGCTGTAAAATGAAACTGATTTTGACGCTCAAGTAGAATCCTATCTGAAATTTTTCAGAGATGTTAGTTTCTAGGAGAAACTTTTTCTTCGTAAATTTTTTAGTAATTTACACCAAACTATGATGTGGTGGTGTCTTGTGGTGGAATCTTCGGGTTGTAGAACGTTTTTGGCACGCATTTCGCAGAGCAACTTTATTTGAGGAAGGAAAACTTATTTTCCGTCAAGTATAGTTGTTACCTGATCCTCAGAGCAAGCAAGATTAAGGCTTCCACAAGAGTTGATATTAAAACAAAATTTTATGGAGCCACTTCAAAATTATTTGTAGTAGCTTCTTCGAAAGACGTGCAAATTGGTTCAATTCATAAGACTCAGCTCATAAAAATTAGTTATCTGTACTAAATACAAAAATGTACATGCGTGTAAAAATATCAACATATTTACAATGTATATAGTTTCAAAAATAATTGCCTATCAGATCTATTAAAGTTCTATCAAATCTCAATCGACTTCTTCAATCGTTGGTCCACCAGAACTAGCCTTGTGTGAGCCGCCGCCAGGCATACCTCCGGGCATTCCACCTGGCATGCCTCCAGGCGCACCGCCAGCTTGATAGAGTTTCGTAATGATAGGGTTGCACACTTTTTCAAGCTCTTTTTGTTTGTGCTCGAACTCGTCCTTTTCCGCAGTCTAAAAAAATAGAACAAGTAATAACAAATATGACGCTCGTTACTCCCTTCAATCGCATTTTCGTTCTTTCAAAAAGTAAAAAAAAAACCTCTCTCATTTTAGGATTAAGAAGTATTAAGTAGGTAATCGTAAGAAGTGACTTGTAAGAAGTGACCACAAAGCTTACCTGATTTCGATCTAGCCATTCCACAGTTTCGTTGCACTTCTTGAGGATTGTTTTTTTATCTTCGTCGCTAATCTTGTCCTTTACTTTTTCGTCCTCGACGGTTTGTTTCATGTTGTAGCAGTAGCTTTCCAAACCGTTCTTCGCTTGCACCTTGTCTCGTTGAAGGTCGTCGTCAGCTTTGTATTTTTCCGCCTCTTGAACCATTCTCTCGATGTCTTCTTTGGAAAGGCGCCCTTTGTCGTTGGTAATGGTTATTTTGTTTTCTTTTCCCGTACTCTTGTCCAGTGCGGAAACGTTCAAAATGCCATTAGCATCCACGTCAAATGTAACTTCAATTTGAGGAACACCTCTTGGGGCAGGTGGAATTCCAGAAAGTTCGAACTTGCCCAGCAGGTTATTGTGGGCTGTCATGCTTCTCTCGCCTTCAAACACTTGGATCAGCACTCCGGGTTGATTGTCTGCATAGGTGGAGAATATTTGCGAGTATTTTGTCGGAACCGTAGTGTTTCTCTTGATCAACGGAGTGAATACGCCTCCAGCAGTCTCGATTCCGAGTGACAGAGGGGCGACGTCAAGAAGCAGAAGGTCCTGAACTGCCTCGTGCTTATCCCCAGCTAAGATGGCAGCTTGAACTGCAGCGCCGTATGCCACGGCTTCGTCTGGGTTGATAGACTTGTTAAGCTCTTTTCCGTTGAAGAACTCTTGAAGAAGGCTCTGCACTTTTGGAATGCGAGTGGAGCCACCGACCAAAACCACTTCATGGATATCGGACTTGGAAAAGTTTTGTCCGCTGCTGTTTTTCCCTGCGTCTCTAATGGCGTCTGCAACAGGGGTGAGAGTGCCTCTGAACAGATCGATGCACAGCTCTTCAAAACGTGCCCGTGTAATTGACGTGTAGAAGTCGATACCGTCGAAGAGCGAATCGATCTCCACGCTCGCCTGTGTACTTGCTGAAAGTGTTCTCTTGGCTCGCTCGCATGCGGTCCTCAGACGTCTAACAGCTCGTTTGTTGCCAGAAATGTCTTTCTTATGCTTTCTCTTGAATTCCTCAACAAAATGGTTGACAAGACGGTTATCGAAATCTTCACCGCCGAGATGAGTGTCGCCAGCAGTCGATTTTACTTCGAATATGCCGTCTTCGATGGCCAGTATGGAAACATCAAAAGTACCACCTCCCAAATCGAATATGAGCACGTTCTTTTCAGTACCGACTTTCTTATCCAGGCCATAGGCAATAGCAGCTGCAGTCGGCTCGTTTATGATGCGCAGCACGTTTAATCCAGCTATAACTCCCGCATCTTTAGTTGCTTGACGTTGCGAATCATTAAAGTATGCGGGGACGGTTATCACGACATCTTGAACCTTCTTTCCAAGATATGCATCTGCTATTTCTTTCATCTTCAACAAGACCATGGACGATATCTCCTCTGGGTAAAACGACTTGGTTTCTCCTTTGAATTCCACTTGTATCTTGGGTCTAGATCCCTCGTCTATAACCTGTAAAAGAAATTTCTAAGCTACTGCATGCGTTCTAAGCCAACTTTATCACTGCCAGCAAAAAAGGAATGCATGCACAACAAAACACTCACGATGCTTGTTGTCATCATGCATCTTGGCAATGCAGTTAGTGTTTGGTGTGTTTACACAACACTATAAACAAAGTCAAAAAAAAAAAAAAAAAAAGCTTACTGTAAAAGGCCAATGCTTTCTATCTGAAGTGACAGACGAGTCGTTGAACTTTCGCCCAATCAGTCGCTTTGCATCTAAAAAGAGAACCCCATTTTTTCAGCATGCGTTTTCACAATTGGAAACTTCTGTTTCCCAAATATTACACCTATTTTCTTAACGAAATGTTGAGACAAGACTCTTTACAAGGCTTACCGAATACTGTGTTCGAAGGATTCATAGCCACTTGATTCTTGGCAGCATCTCCAATCAATCTTTCGGTGTCAGTGAATGCAACGTAGCTAGGAGTGGTACGGTTTCCTTGCTCGTTAGCAATAATCTCGACTTTACCATGTTGGAAAACACCAACGCAAGAGTAAGTCGTTCCAAGATCGATTCCAATCGCTGGAGCTTTAGACATTTTTTTTTTTAGCAAATTACACTTAGCTTCTACTTTTTTTCTATTAGAGTTCTAGTCACTACGTCCAGATGTTGATTTGTTTATAATCACACTACAGTCCTCATTTATACCGTTTGAGTTGAAGTCGTATGAAAATGGACGGGGGGACAACGTACGTTTATTTTAACGTTCAAAAAACTATTAACTTAACAACTTTTCAAATTTAATAATAATTATGCAAAATACACATAATAACACAAAGAAAGTGTATTAAAAACATATTACTTGTGTTTTTGAATGCTAAATGTGATTATTGTAGTGTAAAGTACTTTCCCTGTATACAAAAACGTTCTAGACTTTTCCAGTTTTCTGTCGAATTAGCTAGTAATTTTAACATTGAATTAGCTAGTAACTGTCGAATTAGCTAGTAACTTTTACATTGAGCACATGTAACGTCCTCTTTGTTTTGGTTCAGTTACGAAAGTCAATATCTTACTAATTCCTCGAATCCGCTCAAGAACGAGTCGCAATCAGGCTCTCAAATCAAATAACAGCGAGCTCCTAAACGTTTACTACACATGTCCATTGCGTATCTGAGTAGTGATAAGTCAGTCTGCTGTAAAATCTTCACAGGGAGTTTAGGCCTGCAAAAGATATTGGGTCTGCAGGTAACTACTCAGTGTAAAACACCAGAGAAGAAGTTTTTCGTAAATGTAAGACTTAATAGAGCTTCGTCTGGTTATAAACGAGACACGTGTTAACAATAACAAGAGATAATTATCAGAAAATATTTGGTTCTGAAACTAGTGCGCTCTTCTTTTGTACTGAAAGTTTTTTAGTAGAAAACATATAAGAAATAGATACAGGTCGAACATTAGTTTTAACCTACTCTTCTGTGTGTGCCAATCTGATACTTTTAAAAAATGCATCAGTTGCCTCAAATTTCTGGTCTATTAGATGTCGATGTAACTAGACAGTAACTGCACAAGTTTAAAATAACTAGGAACCAAACAGTTTGCTAAGGACTACATTAATCTAATAAAATGCTACAGCACTACTAACATTAAATTCGTTTCATTGAACTTTATATCAGAGAGTTGCCTTTGATTTTCTACAATTCAATGTCTTGACTGAAACAAACAATTAAGGAAAAAGGCATTCAAGTCAAAGGTAGGCTGTCAATATTGTATTGTGAAACTGAAAAACAGCCAGCTAACAAATACAGCAGAAGACCCACAGTTGTCCACTTATGCTTCTATTTTTTTCTACCAATTCAATGCTGCTCTACAATACTAAGAATATTGAGTGCCCTTTAAAAATTTGGCCTACAAAAATTTGTCCTGAGGGAAACAAAGTTGATGAAAAATGAAAGTAGCCATTTTGTGATGATCTATGAAAACGATTGGCAGTTAAAACTGAATCTCTTAAGAGAACTTTAAACGGAGAGTCTGACACCTACTTTTCACAAGTACCGTACCAAATTCTCTACTGATCTACAGAGATTCATCTCACTACACAGTATTTAGTCGGTTTTTGAATTTAGGCCATATGTGTCTAAAATCTCACTTCTGCTTAGTGCATAGTGAGGTGCTATTCACTGGTATTCAACAAAACACAGTTCTCTGAATGCAAAACAGTTATGATCAGAATGAAGAGTTAAAGTAGTAACAAATGAATGGGTTTTTCTTTTTTTTTTTTTTTTTTTCTTCTTTCTTTCTCAAAAAGAACCAATAAGCTTAAAAGTGTTTTATCCGACACAATCCAGTAAAAGTTAAAAAAACCGTTGAAATAAAATGTTGTTGTCATTTTGAAACCTGTTTTAACTTTTCCTTGTTTAAGTTTAGCCAATAAGTTCTAATTTGCTATAGATGTTGTAGAGAGCTTATAGCAAATTAGAAGAAGTGACTGAAATGCCGAGTGAAACACAGAGGTATAAATTGCTCCAGTATCCCATTTGTATGAAGATACCAAATCTTTACCAAAACAGGCAGCTTCAACTATCATCAGAAGTTTCAAAGCTTGTTTCAACAAGCTTTGAAGCTTATGTTAATCAGAGAATTGCTTGTGATTTTCTAAAAATCAATGTCTTGCTTCAAAATTATAATCGCGTTATTACTGCAAACGATTTTAGGAGCTCAAATTTGGTTTCCTCACATCACGAAAATGTTGAGAAATAAAAAGTACCTACAGAGTAGAGTAGCAAAAGCTAGAAAATCGAAAAAAGGATGCATAATAGTTTTATCCTCAACAAATAACATAATGATGTCAATTTAACTTTAACAAATGTCTTTAGGGCCATTAGAAAACATTTTACTAGGTATGGGCGCCTTTGGCGTCCAGAGGCGTTTCAACAGTTTCAAAATGAAGGCTCTATATATTTTGTCCCATTCTAATCTCAAAACTTGCTTAAGATTACCGACTCTAGGATTAGATGTTCTGTTGGTTTAGTGCTCCAATTTTCCTCAAATTGCATAGTTCAGAGAGTTCATGTCAGGACTAAATATTTTAAGTAGCCCATCCTGTTTGATGCCCAATAAAGTTATTGCATAGAAAATGCTATTTTCTAATCATTTCTTGTCTTAACTAGAATTAGTATTAGAACTTACCTAGTATTAGAAATACCACACTGTATTAAATTCATGTTTAATACAGTGTGGTATTTTCATTTATAATGTTAGTTACTACAATGCTTTTTTAAATAATGTTCATTATTTATAAAATGTTACTAAGTTTGCGCGTACAATGTAAATAATGCGACTTCCAATATGAACCTGTGCATATTTTTTGAAATATAGGTGCGCACGGTGCATAGGAACATGCTCTAAGACCTTGCAATACATCCCCAGAATTTTTTTTTTTTTTTTTTTTTTTTTTTATCTTTAGAAAACATTTCCTCATTCAAAAAATGTAAACGACAACTTTTTTAGTGGGAGCCTGGGGAGAAATTGCATAATTTAGGGGAGTGCCCAGGAATTTTGTTGTTCAAGATAGGTAACTAAGAGGCATGGGGCGTACTCAAACTTCTAGTATGTTGATACTGGTGTCAAATGAGGATGACTTGCAAAAAATTAGGGTAATGGGAGCTAAACCAACACCGCCCCGACCCCTAGCTGCCTCCTTCCTAGAACTACGTCTCCTTTAATCGCAAAGTTTTTTTTTGTTCTATCATAAACTAGATCGAAATTCATCGACAGATTTCAAATTTCATCAAAAAATTTCTTTTCGTTTAAGATCTATAACCATGCAAAGCTTAAAATTACCCCCTGAAATAACTTTAAATGGTCTTAACTTTTAAACGAAAAAATTTTTTTGATGTAATTTGAAATCTGTCAATGAGTTTTGATCTAGTTAAATATAAAACAAGCAAAAAAATGAAAAGGGATTTTAGGTATCCTACCCTAGGGGGTGTTATAAGTGGTCGAAAAGGGTTTGCTACAATTATTAATTACAGTGAAAAAAAATTTTTTCTGATCTTTATGGTTAGATTATGATTGATATTTTACTTTTCAAAGTCATACTAGACGTTTGTTCATGGAAGGTTTATTATTTTACATTTTACAAACTAATTTCCGCCCAATAGAAAGCTACTTTAAAAGTGGTTGTAGTTGTAAGCAAAAACCGCGTTTTTTAGCGCCTCTATATAGCTTGGGGTGTGCTCTCCGACTTTTCTCATTCACCAAAACTGATTGAAATCCTGATTAGTAGATTCAAGAGCTTGTTCGGTCTAGTAACCTAAGCCTATAGAAAATAAGAAGTAAAAAAGAAATGCAAGTTTATTTAATAAATATTCGTCATAATTTATTCAAATTTCACGATTCAACAGTTGAAATAGATTATTTAATTACTAAGATTATAAATTATTTTTTATCAAATTAAAAAGTTATTTATCATACCGAAGACTCAACCTTTCAAGTCGATGAATTTGATAATATGTTGCTTAACTATGTCTACCTTCAAAGGAATTGTAGCCCTTAGATTTTTATATCTCGAACAGAACTCCTCTAAATCTTTAACATATGTGGAGCTTAATGATTTTCCAAAACAATCATGGACTATTTTTCTAAATCTCTGAGTACCTTAATGTATCTGGCAGCGGAAACTCCAAGACTAGACTCCTGAAAAAATAGTTCAAAGCTGTCAATGTTTTAAAGCAATTCATTGCAAGAATTGCCTTCCAAACGATGCTGCCCTTGGAAGGACACTCTGCAGATGTTTTTACTTAGTCAGATACTGGTTAACAAAGATACTGTAACCTACATTGATTGTTTTCAAACAAATTTTTTTCAATCTCTTTTAAAATTTTGTCTACAACACCTAGCAATATATGTAGACCAGGAATATTTACAAGTTCTAGTATTTTTTTGTTTTTATAACCTGTTAATAAAGGGGGATTAACAACATTTGTTTACTTTTTTGCTTTTTTAAAGTCTGCACCATCAGCCACCGATTGGTAGTACAATCTACACAAAGATTCTAGAGTATAGTGATCAGCTTTTTGAAAGTCAAGAGATGACTTCATCCAATACGGACAAGGGTGCTTTGATGTTGCAGTTTGTTTTCCAACCATTTAAAAAACCTTTCGATCTTCAGATACTGTGTAATCTACGGATAAAATGTTTAACTTATCCAAAATTAACCTCAAGTTATTGTATTTTTCGTTCAATGAAGGAAAAATGGCCTTAATAGTTTTGGCATAATAGTTTTGTAGACGCTTGAATCTTTAAAATCTTTCCACACATATCCGTCACACTTGCTTAGTTTCTCTGGAATTTTATGATTTTTTAACTGGTTTTAAGGTTATTGACTGTAACTTTAAGGAATCCCTGCCCTCAATCTACACTTAATTTGATACCACCATCATTTATTCCTTGACTTCTGTGATGAAGTACTATTGCTACAAGCTCTTAGATGTCGTTGCAATATACAATAGCAGTATCTTTTTCTACCAACTATACATCCATAAAAAATCAAAATGAATGATACAAATTTCAATCTAGCTATCAACAAATATTTTATTTGGTAATAGTTTATATACCTCTTCGCTTTCATCTAATTCTAATAGCGATGGGAGTTTATCACAATTGAATAATTTTCCAATCATTTCGTTGTTCTCAATCAGTTTAATATTGAAACCAGATTCCACACTTTCCGTCACTTCTCAGAAATTGTGCAATTTCAATTATGTTACGATTACTTAGAAATCATAATGAAGTTATTACAAAAGTTAGCTTTAAGCTCATAACAAACTTTTTTTTAAAAGTATTTTTAAGCAACAAAAACTTACCTGGCATGTAGTTTTAATTGAAGTTTGTTCAATTTATCTAAAGAAAAGAAAGGTTTCTTAACCTCACTCTCTCCGAAAGAGACAGTTAGTTGCTTTGGACCAAAGGTTTTCAAAGCTAAGTTGTTCCCTGAGTCATTTGTGCTGAAATCTTCTATAGAACTAGATAGAACTTTTCCTTGCGTTGTTAGGGATGATGACTTTACAATGGAAGTCAAACTCTTTTGTCTTTCTAACTTCGTACAGGGATGTTGAATTCCTTGTCCCACTTGGGCATAGCAATCTTAACAAATTAGTTTATCTGCAGGTTTATTTGAAACATCTTCAGCGCCTTGATAAACAAGCTTTCCCAACACTCATTCAACCATAGGGGCAAAGATTTTTTCCATTTTTGATTTGCGCCCGTTTTCACAAATTAAACATTCACATTTTCTCCCTCTGATAACTCTGATATTTAGGTCTAAATTGTATAGCATATGTATAGCAACAATAATAGCTAAAATAACAAAACTAAAGTTTAACTAAAGCAAATTAAACATCAATATAGCTATAATTACCTTCACGGCCGCATAGTGAAGTAATGATCAGTCCCTGAAGCTTTTTTCTGCATTTCGAGCAAACCATGGTAGGAAGGTCAAAGTTATCCGCTGAATAATCTTTTCAGAATATACTTTTAATAAGGTTTGATTAGTCATTTTTCTTCTTATTTAGATTTAAATAAGTTGTTTCAGCATTATTTATTGATCTTAAATCCTTGTCTTTCCTGAAACAGCAAATGCAAAATTTTTTAACAAAATCACTGTTCTTTTGCATGTTTAGGCATTTTAAATGAATGCTTCAAATAAATACTTCTGATATGGATTGATAATATTAGCATGATATATAGGTCATATCAATCAAATGTCAATAAAATGACCACAAACTTGCTTTCAGCTCGTATGTCAACGCGTGTGAGGAATTATTATGCAACTGTTAACAATTAGCAACAGGTAGCTTTTACTAATTGTTAATAAAAAAAGGTTACTTTGCTTTGTTTTAATTTCAATAAAAATGTAAACAGAAAGTAATGAAAATTATATAACTGTAAATTTCAATGAACAAAACAAACCTTATTACAAACATTAAAAAAAAATTAATAAATCTATCACAAACATTTCTGAAAATCAAAATACAGAGGCATGGGCATGATTTTGTGGCGTTAGATTCCTAAAATCCCTTTTCATTTTTTTGCTTGTTTTATATTTAACTAGATCAAAACTCATTGACAGATTTCAAATTACATCAAAAAAATTTTTTCGTTTAAAAGTTAAGACCATTTAAAGTTATTTCAGGGGGTAATTTTAAGCTTTGCATGGTTATAGATCTTAAACGAAAAGAAATTTTTTGATGAAATTTGAAATCTGTCGATGAATTTCGATCTAGTTTATGATAGAACAAAAAAAAACTTTGCGATTAAAGGAGACGTAGTTCTAGGAAGGAGGCAGCTAGGGGTCGGGGCGGTGTTGGTTTAGCTCCCATTACCCTAATTTTTTGCAAGTCATCCTCATTTGACACCAGTATCAACATACTAGAAGTTTGAGTACGCCCCATGCCTCTTAGTTACCTATCTTGAACAACAAAATTCCTGGGCACTCCCCTAAATTATGCAATTTCTCCCCAGGCTCCCACTAAAAAAGTTGTCGTTTACATTTTTTGAATGAGGAAATGTTTTCTAAAGATAAAAAAAAAAAAAAAAAAAAAAAAAAATTCTGGGGATGTATTGCAAGGTCTTAGAGCATGTTCCTATGCACCGTGCGCACCTATATTTCAAAAAATATGCACAGGTTCATATTGGAAGTCGCATTATTTACATTGTACGCGCAAACTTAGTAACATTTTATAAATAATGAACATTATTTAAAAAAGCATTGTAGTAACTAACATTATAAATGAAAATACCACACTGTATTAAACATGAATTTAATACAGTGTGGTATTTCTAATACTAGGTAAGTTCTAATACTAATTCTAGTTAAGACAAGAAATGATTAGAAAATAGCATTTTCTATGCAATAACTTTATTGGGCATCAAACAGGATGGGCTACTTAAAATATTTAGTCCTGACATGAACTCTCTGAACTATGCAATTTGAGGAAAATTGGAGCACTAAACCAACAGAACATCTAATCCTAGAGTCGGTAATCTTAAGCAAGTTTTGAGATTAGAATGGGACAAAATATATAGAGCCTTCATTTTGAAACTGTTGAAACGCCTCTGGACGCCAAAGGCGCCCATACCTAGTAAAATGTTTTCTAATGGCCCTAAAGACATTTGTTAAAGTTAAATTGACATCATTATGTTATTTGTTGAGGATAAAACTATTATGCATCCTTTTTTCGATTTTCTAGCTTTTGCTACTCTACTCTGTAGGTACTTTTTATTTCTCAACATTTTCGTGATGTGAGGAAACCAAATTTGAGCTCCTAAAATCGTTTGCAGTAATAACGCGATTATAATTTTGAAGCAAGACATTGATTTTTAGAAAATCACAAGCAATTCTCTGATTAACATAAGCTTCAAAGCTTGTTGAAACAAGCTTTGAAACTTCTGATGATAGTTGAAGCTGCCTGTTTTGGTAAAGATTTGGTATCTTCATACAAATGGGATACTGGAGCAATTTATACCTCTGTGTTTCACTCGGCATTTCAGTCACTTCTTCTAATTTGCTATAAGCTCTCTACAACATCTATAGCAAATTAGAACTTATTGGCTAAACTTAAACAAGGAAAAGTTAAAACAGGTTTCAAAATGACAACAACATTTTATTTCAACGGTTTTTTTAACTTTTACTGGATTGTGTCGGATAAAACACTTTTAAGCTTATTGGTTCTTTTTGAGAAAGAAAGAAGAAAAAAAAAAAAAAAAAAAGAAAAACCCATTCATTTGTTACTACTTTAACTCTTCATTCTGATCATAACTGTTTTGCATTCAGAGAACTGTGTTTTGTTGAATACCAGTGAATAGCACCTCACTATGCACTAAGCAGAAGTGAGATTTTAGACACATATGGCCTAAATTCAAAAACCGACTAAATACTGTGTAGTGAGATGAATCTCTGTAGATCAGTAGAGAATTTGGTACGGTACTTGTGAAAAGTAGGTGTCAGACTCTCCGTTTAAAGTTCTCTTAAGAGATTCAGTTTTAACTGCCAATCGTTTTCATAGATCATCACAAAATGGCTACTTTCATTTTTCATCAACTTTGTTTCCCTCAGGACAAATTTTTGTAGGCCAAATTTTTAAAGGGCACTCAATATTCTTAGTATTGTAGAGCAGCATTGAATTGGTAGAAAAAAATAGAAGCATAAGTGGACAACTGTGGGTCTTCTGCTGTATTTGTTAGCTGGCTGTTTTTCAGTTTCACAATACAATATTGACAGCCTACCTTTGACTTGAATGCCTTTTTCCTTAATTGTTTGTTTCAGTCAAGACATTGAATTGTAGAAAATCAAAGGCAACTCTCTGATATAAAGTTCAATGAAACGAATTTAATGTTAGTAGTGCTGTAGCATTTTATTAGATTAATGTAGTCCTTAGCAAACTGTTTGGTTCCTAGTTATTTTAAACTTGTGCAGTTACTGTCTAGTTACATCGACATCTAATAGACCAGAAATTTGAGGCAACTGATGCATTTTTTAAAAGTATCAGATTGGCACACACAGAAGAGTAGGTTAAAACTAATGTTCGACCTGTATCTATTTCTTATATGTTTTCTACTAAAAAACTTTCAGTACAAAAGAAGAGCGCACTAGTTTCAGAACCAAATATTTTCTGATAATTATCTCTTGTTATTGTTAACACGTGTCTCGTTTATAACCAGACGAAGCTCTATTAAGTCTTACATTTACGAAAAACTTCTTCTCTGGTGTTTTACACTGAGTAGTTACCTGCAGACCCAATATCTTTTGCAGGCCTAAACTCCCTGTGAAGATTTTACAGCAGACTGACTTATCACTACTCAGATACGCAATGGACATGTGTAGTAAACGTTTAGGAGCTCGCTGTTATTTGATTTGAGAGCCTGATTGCGACTCGTTCTTGAGCGGATTCGAGGAATTAGTAAGATATTGACTTTCGTAACTGAACCAAAACAAAGAGGACGTTACATGTGCTCAATGTAAAAGTTACTAGCTAATTCGACAGTTACTAGCTAATTCAATGTTAAAATTACTAGCTAATTCGACAGAAAACTGGAAAAGTCTAGAACGTTTTTGTATACAGGGAAAGTACTTTACACTACAATAATCACATTTAGCATTCAAAAACACAAGTAATATGTTTTTAATACACTTTCTTTGTGTTATTATGTGTATTTTGCATAATTATTATTAAATTTGAAAAGTTGTTAAGTTAATAGTTTTTTGAACGTTAAAATAAACGTACGTTGTCCCCCCGTCCATTTTCATACGACTTCAACTCAAACGGTATAAATGAGGACTGTAGTGTGATTATAAACAAATCAACATCTGGACGTAGTGACTAGAACTCTAATAGAAAAAAAGTAGAAGCTAAGTGTAATTTGCTAAAAAAAAAAATGTCTAAAGCTCCAGCGATTGGAATCGATCTTGGAACGACTTACTCTTGCGTTGGTGTTTTCCAACATGGTAAAGTCGAGATTATTGCTAACGAGCAAGGAAACCGTACCACTCCTAGCTACGTTGCATTCACTGACACCGAAAGATTGATTGGAGATGCTGCCAAGAATCAAGTGGCTATGAATCCTTCGAACACAGTATTCGGTAAGCCTTGTAAAGAGTCTTGTCTCAACATTTCGTTAAGAAAATAGGTGTAATATTTGGGAAACAGAAGTTTCCAATTGTGAAAACGCATGCTGAAAAAATGGGGTTCTCTTTTTAGATGCAAAGCGACTGATTGGGCGAAAGTTCAACGACTCGTCTGTCACTTCAGATAGAAAGCATTGGCCTTTTACAGTAAGCTTTTTTTTTTTTTTTTTTTGACTTTGTTTATAGTGTTGTGTAAACACACCAAACACTAACTGCATTGCCAAGATGCATGATGACAACAAGCATCGTGAGTGTTTTGTTGTGCATGCATTCCTTTTTTGCTGGCAGTGATAAAGTTGGCTTAGAACGCATGCAGTAGCTTAGAAATTTCTTTTACAGGTTATAGACGAGGGATCTAGACCCAAGATACAAGTGGAATTCAAAGGAGAAACCAAGTCGTTTTACCCAGAGGAGATATCGTCCATGGTCTTGTTGAAGATGAAAGAAATAGCAGATGCATATCTTGGAAAGAAGGTTCAAGATGTCGTGATAACCGTCCCCGCATACTTTAATGATTCGCAACGTCAAGCAACTAAAGATGCGGGAGTTATAGCTGGATTAAACGTGCTGCGCATCATAAACGAGCCGACTGCAGCTGCTATTGCCTATGGCCTGGATAAGAAAGTCGGTACTGAAAAGAACGTGCTCATATTCGATTTGGGAGGTGGTACTTTTGATGTTTCCATACTGGCCATCGAAGACGGCATATTCGAAGTAAAATCGACTGCTGGCGACACTCATCTCGGCGGTGAAGATTTCGATAACCGTCTTGTCAACCATTTTGTTGAGGAATTCAAGAGAAAGCATAAGAAAGACATTTCTGGCAACAAACGAGCTGTTAGACGTCTGAGGACCGCATGCGAGCGAGCCAAGAGAACACTTTCAGCAAGTACACAGGCGAGCGTGGAGATCGATTCGCTCTTCGACGGTATCGACTTCTACACGTCAATTACACGGGCACGTTTTGAAGAGCTGTGCATCGATCTGTTCAGAGGCACTCTCACCCCTGTTGCAGACGCCATTAGAGACGCAGGGAAAAACAGCAGCGGACAAAACTTTTCCAAGTCCGATATCCATGAAGTGGTTTTGGTCGGTGGCTCCACTCGCATTCCAAAAGTGCAGAGCCTTCTTCAAGAGTTCTTCAACGGAAAAGAGCTTAACAAGTCTATCAACCCAGACGAAGCCGTGGCATACGGCGCTGCAGTTCAAGCTGCCATCTTAGCTGGGGATAAGCACGAGGCAGTTCAGGACCTTCTGCTTCTTGACGTCGCCCCTCTGTCACTCGGAATCGAGACTGCTGGAGGCGTATTCACTCCGTTGATCAAGAGAAACACTACGGTTCCGACAAAATACTCGCAAATATTCTCCACCTATGCAGACAATCAACCCGGAGTGCTGATCCAAGTGTTTGAAGGCGAGAGAAGCATGACAGCCCACAATAACCTGCTGGGCAAGTTCGAACTTTCTGGAATTCCACCTGCCCCAAGAGGTGTTCCTCAAATTGAAGTTACATTTGACGTGGATGCTAATGGCATTTTGAACGTTTCCGCACTGGACAAGAGTACGGGAAAAGAAAACAAAATAACCATTACCAACGACAAAGGGCGCCTTTCCAAAGAAGACATCGAGAGAATGGTTCAAGAGGCGGAAAAATACAAAGCTGACGACGACCTTCAACGAGACAAGGTGCAAGCGAAGAACGGTTTGGAAAGCTACTGCTACAACATGAAACAAACCGTCGAGGACGAAAAAGTAAAGGACAAGATTAGCGACGAAGATAAAAAAACAATCCTCAAGAAGTGCAACGAAACTGTGGAATGGCTAGATCGAAATCAGGTAAGCTTTGTGGTCACTTCTTACAAGTCACTTCTTACGATTACCTACTTAATACTTCTTAATCCTAAAATGAGAGAGGTTTTTTTTTTACTTTTTGAAAGAACGAAAATGCGATTGAAGGGAGTAACGAGCGTCATATTTGTTATTACTTGTTCTATTTTTTTAGACTGCGGAAAAGGACGAGTTCGAGCACAAACAAAAAGAGCTTGAAAAAGTGTGCAACCCTATCATTACGAAACTCTATCAAGCTGGCGGTGCGCCTGGAGGCATGCCAGGTGGAATGCCCGGAGGTATGCCTGGCGGCGGCTCACACAAGGCTAGTTCTGGTGGACCAACGATTGAAGAAGTCGATTGAGATTTGATAGAACTTTAATAGATCTGATAGGCAATTATTTTTGAAACTATATACATTGTAAATATGTTGATATTTTTACACGCATGTACATTTTTGTATTTAGTACAGATAACTAATTTTTATGAGCTGAGTCTTATGAATTGAACCAATTTGCACGTCTTTCGAAGAAGCTACTACAAATAATTTTGAAGTGGCTCCATAAAATTTTGTTTTAATATCAACTCTTGTGGAAGCCTTAATCTTGCTTGCTCTGAGGATCAGGTAACAACTATACTTGACGGAAAATAAGTTTTCCTTCCTCAAATAAAGTTGCTCTGCGAAATGCGTGCCAAAAACGTTCTACAACCCGAAGATTCCACCACAAGACACCACCACATCATAGTTTGGTGTAAATTACTAAAAAATTTACGAAGAAAAAGTTTCTCCTAGAAACTAACATCTCTGAAAAATTTCAGATAGGATTCTACTTGAGCGTCAAAATCAGTTTCATTTTACAGCATGCATGTGTAAACGAGACTTGTACTTGTTACTTCTTCCTCTACTTTCCTTTAGAATCGAAACGTATAAACGAGACATCTCCTTGCCAGCTCCTTCATTTTCCTCTGGAGTCGAGACCCAGGCACTATTGCATTATTTTGGTTTTTTTTCTTTAGGCTTTAAAGCAAAGACCCACTTTTTATCTCATTTCGAAACTTCTGCAAATTTTATGAAAATCAATCTATCTTAAATAATTATCTACAACCGCATTATTCAGTTTTTTTAGCTTTTATGTCATAATGGGTCCTCCAAATACAGCATGATTTACTTTCATGGTTTGTTTTTTATCACCTTTGCTAATTATTCCTTTGATTTTTGTTTAGGTCTTTTTGTTAGTGATCTGTCTCCTTTAGTTAGTGATCAGTCTCCTATTCAGACTGCTGGCATTTCAAAATGTCAGTAGTCCGTTGGCCATTATTTGTAATTTCGTTTCCCTTCAATTAATATTCTTCTTCCATTGCAGTCAGTAAATATTAAAAAAAGCTACATTAGGTAATTTGTAATTGGTCTCAAGTTCAATAGGAAGAGAAGTATAGTTTGTAGGGAAACAAAATTACAAATAGTGGCCAAAGTCACCCCCTCCCTCTTCCCCTCGATTGTCAAAGTCAAAATGACGGTTCTATTTACATTTGAAAAGCACACCAAGACATTTCCTGGATTGAATCTTAAGCTTTTTTTTTTTTTTTTTTTTTTTATATATATGTATATATAAACAGAGTTTCGTTAACAATCGATGCAAAGTAGTTTTTTTACAAACTTTATGAATCCTGATGCTCATTAAATTACTTATATATTGAGCATCAGGATTAATAAAAGTAAGTTGCTTTTACTAAAAATAAAATTAAAATACTGCCAAAGCTCCAAATAAGCCACTTTGTTCAATTACTTAAATTTTGTTCTTAAACTATTTTCTTTCCTATACCTGCTTTTTTGCATTTCTTTTTTGCAATTTGGTAAATATAACATTAACATTGAACTGCGTTTCTTGTTTGCTTAGTAAGAATAACGTCATTATAGACAAGCATTTCAGAAAGACTTTTCTTGACGATTCTTTTTCCATCTTCAGACAAGAACCAAAGTTTCCGCTAGGGTAATTTTTGTCTAAGTCAGACCGATACACTGTATCAATTTAAAAATTATTAGTTGAATGTCATTATTGTGCAAAAATTTTGCATATTAACAAGGAAATAGCTGAAAACAAAAAACCATATTTATACGTTGATAGATTTAAAATACGTAAATATTTTTTGTATTTTCAACTTATAATGAAGCAATTTAAAACAAGCGAAATATTATTCAGTAAAATACTTCAGAGACATACAAAATACCAAAAACAACTCTTTACAAGCGTTTGCACAATGAAGTCAAATCACATGGTATAGGTACAGCAACCGTGCTAAGTATAGCGTTTGAGTTTGTTCTTGCTTTAAGTACTAATCAAATTAGCTGATTGGAGATTCGGTATAACATTTGCAGATGTAATTGCAATAGTTAAGGGTTATTTAGTGTACAAATCAAAGTCATCTTTTCCGCCAAACGGTACACTAGACGGTACACTAGAACAAGAATGGTAAGAAGATTTTACGAAGCGATGAAGTTATATATTAAGCGTCAGAGTAGCAGACAACACTTTCGTCTCCTAGGGCTTCTTTTTTTAACGAAGACAAAATGCTAAGTCATTAAATACACTTCAAACGTATTAAATATTGATACACTTCATAAAAAGACTCTAACGAAATTTGAAAAATGTGTTATAGCACCATCTTGTTAACGCGCAAAAAAAATAATAAACCCAAAAGATTCAACATTCCGAGAGTTAACGCGTTCGCTGCCGAGCTATTTTAAACTATGCATTATTTCTTTGCCGAGCCATAATGTCTGCAATTATAAATTTTTGCCGAGGCTGTTTTGCATGGTTTCATTCTCATTGCCAAGGCTAGATATTAACATTTCAATAAAAAAAAATATTTTTAATCTGAAATAGTTCTATAGTATTTTTTATTCTGAATATAACTGACAAAAAAATGCCCTACGAGTATACTCGTAGTTGGCAAATAAATGACGCCAACTTACTACGAGTATACTCGTAGTTGGCAACGAAAGTGTTAAAGGCCAGGGTCTAAGTACGTTTGAGATGCTAAAAAAAAAACTAAAAAAAACCGATGAGGCCTAAAAGTAAAATCAATTAAAGAAATGCAAGATTGACTTCAGTGAAGATCGATGAAACTCAGCGCATATTTTTTTAACATATCTAATTTCTAAGAAGATTAGCTTTTATTTTATTTTTGATTGGTTTATCTTGATTTTCTTAATATCTTAATTGTTATCAAAAATTTAAGTGGTTCAATTTTTCCTCAATTATAGACTTTCTCTTTCATAATGTTGAGTTTTTCTCAATTTTTATATTGATATAGTGTAAAAAAATTCCCTATAAAGTAAAAAAAAAGTATAAAAATTAACCTTAAATTATTTTTTCCTTAAAAGAAAAATAACTGAATTTGTAGCTTTAAAGTCTAAATTTTTAAAAGATATGTTACTTGACTTCAAAATGTTTAGAATGCATAATGAAAATTTTAAATTACATAAATCAACCTTAAAAAATGCGCTGAAATTCAAAAATCTCATTTCAACTTCAGTTACTTTATTTGGATTTTTAATGAAATATTTTATCTTGCAGTTAATGCCAAGATACTAAGAAGCATTTACTTAAAAAAAGCATCAATATTCCCATTCTTCATTATCAAAAAATCAAACAAACAACAAACTATGTTCAAGCAAAATATGAAGCACCTATTTTAGCTGTATAAAAAAGATAAAATAAAAGAGAATAAAAAATTTTATTGTAAGAATAAAGTAACATCGTGAGGCGGAATAATATTTATCAATCGAAAAAAGATGATTACATAAGTTCCGACCTCCGCAGAGAAATTGTGAGTGGGGGAGTTTGCGCCACTTCAAGTTGTAAAAAAAAGATTTAAGTTGTAAAAAAGCATGAAGTCCGCAGAAGATGACACAACATTCTTGGAATGGCTCGAGCAACCGAAGCAAATAATTTTTATTTCCATATTTTTTATACTCTTATGCGTTATAATTACTAAACTTTCTAATCGACGTAAAAATCGCCATAAAGAGTTTCGTGTTCGTGATACTGGCAAAGGTCATCATTGGGTTCATTCAGACTTTTTAAGTAAACCAACCTTCTGCAATATTTGTGAATTCTCTCTAGTTAGAGGTGTATTTTGTGATGTTTGCTGGATATCTGTTCACGATGAATGTGAAGGGGACGGAAATAAGAAATTGGCTTGTAAGGTAACAAGTTTATCAAGATCAAACATGTTTATGCGGCATCACTGGATCAAGGGGAATTTAACTCTTTGTAGTATATGCTCTGTTTGCAATCAATCGTGTGGTGTCGAACCACGTTTATGTGACTACAGATGTGTTTGGTGTCATAAAACTGTTCATGAAGGTCAGTGCTATGCCAAAATGGATGCAGAGTGTACATTTGGTGCGAGACAAGAAATTATTTTACCACCATATTGTGTCACATTAAAAACAATTGGTTGGAGAGGTAGGTGCTCTTATTATTGTATGTTTACTTAATACTCAGTGTTCTTTAATTCATTTTTCTCCATGTTTGACATGAATATACCGTGCATATCTCTCTCCTAAACAGTATAACTTAATGTATCCAACTAGTTTGTTAAATACTCCTTTGATTGTCAATTCTATTTGTGGTTCATGCCTCAAGCATTTTCAATCTTGTGACTTTTTAATAAAATGATAAATACAATGATAAAATATGTTTTTTTAAGGCAGATTTAAAAAAAAAAAAACTAATTTTAATATTATATTTAATAATAGCTTCACAACCTACATTGTGTTAATGACATAGCTGTTGTCATTAACACAAGGTAGGTTATGAAGCTATTATTAAATATAATATTAAAATTAGTTTTTTTTGTGTGAATCTTCTGAGAGGCAAACTGTTTAATTACTACATGCATGAAAGCTTCATGAATATCTAACTAAGCTTTAGAGACTAATAATAGAGGATATCAAAATAGCTAGTCTAGCTATTTGGTTTATTAGAAAACATTAAAGCCAAGTGATTTTTACATTTAAAATAAGTAAATTTCTTTTTATGCTAATATACAGCAAAAAGTATATTTCCATGAATAAAACATTTAGCAAAATGTAGAATAATGAAAAAATACTAATTCTAAAATTTAAAAACTTTAAGTTTTAGGACTTTAAAAGCAATAAAACTTGTTGCCTTAAACTTTTCACTCTTTAGAAGCATGAAATTTATTTAACTGATCACAGTTAAACATTTATTGGTATTTGTGTCCATATTGGGTATTATTTACTAATTGTGTGGGGTTTTTTTAATCTCTGTTTGCATCTAAAAATTCTTTATGATGTCATAATTTAAATTTAAAAATTATCTATGTAATATAGTTAATGTGTGCCTACACTAAGTTTTCAATTCATTTCTGTTTGATTTGTAATCTTGTGATTTAAAAAAAATACATCTGCATATTTATTTAAATATCCATAAATCTATATACAACAATATATATATATATATATATATATATATATATATATATATATATATATATATATATATATATATATATATATATATATATATATATATATATATATAACAATTTTTTCTAGGACGCAGAAATGTTGTAATAAAAGAGGTGAAAAAGCCAAACTTTAAAAAATGGAGGCCTATCTTGGTGTTTGTAAACCCAAAAAGTGGTAGTAATGAAGGTTATAAGTTGTTGCAGGCTTTCAGAGGCATTCTTAATCCAGCTCAGGTATAAATAAATTTATAGAAAATCATATTTTAAAAAAAAATTTAGATCTTTTTAAAAAAATTTTGTAGACATCAATTGTTTTATTTGACATGTTCAACAAGTTTGCTTAAGCACGATGGATACCACAATGCTGGAGAAAATTGTTTATGCACCAATTAAATAAAGACTATTAGTACCACAGTGTTAGTAAATAGAAAATTCTGATCTAAATTTTGTTTCTCAATGTGTGGTTCCTTCAATATTTAAAAGTATTTAATATAATTTTAATGCTGATCATTTAAAAATTATGGTTGCTGCTAATTAAATTTTAGATTTGTTGTTCAAGGGGTCAAATCAATATTAAAATTCAAATAATAAATTAGATTTTTTTAAATTTTTGAAATTCAAATGATAAATATAAGATCACAAATTTCAAAAAGTTTGTGCTTTTTGTTAGTTTCTTCCCATTCCCTTCACTGTTTTCACATGTGTAGTTTTTCATGTATCCTTGCTAAAATATTATATAATTAATGTGTTTGTTTTTTATTAATGCATTTATGATATTGCATTTATTTATAATAATGCATTTATAGTAATTCATTTATAATATATAAATTTATTTTATAATATATTTCTTGTATATTATATTTTGTATTTTTTAATATTATTTTTTAAAATCAATATTAACAAACTTTTTCAGGTGATTGATCTTTCAGAAACATCACCAGAGACTGGTCTTGAGTTTTGTCGTCTTCTGCCTGATATACAGTGTAGAATACTTGTCTGTGGAGGTGATGGGACAGTTGGTTGGATACTTAATACCATTGACAAAATTGATCTTCCAGTGGGTCTTTTTTATTTTTTTATTTTTATTTTTTTAAATATATATATATATATATATATATATATATATATATATATATATATATATATATATATATATATATATATATATATATATATATATATATATATATATATATATATATTAAAAAACTGTCAAAAAATAAATAGTTTAAGAAATTTTAAATTAAAAGTTATTTTTTTTAAGACAAAGCCACAAGTTGGAATACATCCAATGGGTACTGGTAATGACCTTGCTCGGGTAATGGGTTGGGGACTGAAATATGTGGGTGATGAGCATGAGATAGAGGAATTGTTAAAAGACTTTGAAGAAGCAAAAGTTGTTCAATTTGATAGGTAAAAATTTTGCCATTGATAAGTTTCTGCATTTTTTTGTGTGAATTCTTTTAGAATAATAAAAGATCCTGAGGTGTAAAAACAACAACAAATGAGTAACAGATAAAAAATATTTGAATGCATAAAGTTGTTTTTCTTATGTATTATCTTTTATGTATTTATCTTACTGTTAAGTTTTTTACAGCATACAGAGCGATGTTTATTTCCACTGATCAAATCTAAGAATTTTTATAGTTTGTATGGATTTTCATTCTTTATAAAATCTTCCAATTATTTTCTCCCAGATATTTTTTGCTTTTGAAAAATTAAAAAAAATTCAGCTTTAGTGCAATCTTAATGAAAATTATAGTTTCACAACTGAGTAATGTGAATCTTTGAAAAGTGCTCTGAAATTCAAAACACTACTGAATAATTATCAAATTTATTGTTTATCATAAGAGTTTTAAGAACAATAAAGAGGTATGGTCTTTATAAAACAGATATCTAATTGTTTTTACGCATCAGGGTCCCATTAACAGACTATAATAAATATATGTATTCTAAAAATTTAAGTTTAGTGAAAGGAATCTATCATTTGTAAAATTTTTCTGAATTAGATGGCATGTAAGCATAAAAAATTTGGGTTACTTTGGTGAAAAACTACCAACTAAAGTATGTAATTGTTATTTTCCATTCTCTTAAATTTTAGTAAATGTTTATAGTTTTAGACATACAGTGGTGGCCAAAAGTCTTGGAACAACATATTTTATGTTATGATAAATTTTTATACTAAAAATAATAAACGATAACAGTAAAATAAATAAAAAAATAAATAAGTTGTAAGTATTTTTTTAAACAACATTCTCTTTAAAAATATACCTCAAACCTTCAAAATTTATACTTTAGATCAAAAATAAATTTTTTTGGTCGTTAAATGTTTTGTTCCAAGACTTTTGGCCACCGCTGTACATAGTGTGGAAAAAGTACTGACAAAATCCCTCAAAATTAGTTGCATCATTAATATTTGTAATTAAATTTTGCAAATCAATCATCATTCCATATTAATGATTTAATTGCAGTGTTTTAAGTACTTATGAAATAAAAAGCAGTTCACAGTGAAGTCAGTATTTTTTTTCACCTAAATGTGTCACATTATCTAAATTTTGAATCTTGCTAGCTATCAAACTAATGCATTGATTCTTGATTTCATTTATCTATTTACTCTTTTTTACTTCATTTTAGGTCTTATATATGAATAGCTATGTTTCAGTAGGCTGTGATGCACAAGTTACATTAAACTTTCACCGGCATCGAGAATATCAGCCTTTTCTTTTTACAAGTAGAATTATAAACAAGGTAAAAGCCATTATGAATAACTCAAAAAGTATTCAATCATATTAAATATATATTTTTTTTATTTCAATTTGAATGTTACAAAGTTGCCAAGTTAGTTTAAAGAAAAACAATAAAGAAAATTCTTTTGTTAACAAATTTGTAATTTAATGTTTTTCTTCTGAAGAAGTTTCTTAAGTTTAAAAGGTTTTTAATTTTTAAACTCTTAAGTTTCAGGAAACCTAAATCTTTTCTTTTCAGCTTATGTATTTCATTTATGGCTCACGAGATGTCCTTGAAGCAGAGTGTAAAAACCTTCACAAACGTATAGAATTGGAGTTAGATGGTGTCAAGATAGATCTACCACAACTAGAAGGAGTTGTTGTTTTAAATATAAACAGTTGGTGTGGTGGTTGCCAAATTTGGGATGCCATTGACAATGCCAACACTGAAATGCGCTCAGAGTAAGAATACAAACATAAATTTAAAAAAATCATGACAAAACGTTCAAGTTACTTAGAAAATGATTTTCTAAGTTTTGATATTTTCTACAGATTTTCTTTCAGTTGCATTTAATTTTTAAGGTATTTTTACATTTATGAATAACACCAGTGACTGTTCTTTTGTTTCTGTTCAATTTTACAAACAGATTTAATGATGGATATTTGGAGGTAGCAGGCTTGTATTCTTCATTGCACATTGCAAAGTTACAAGTAAATCTCTCAAGTCCGGTCAAATTGGGAAGAGCAAAGCATGTTAAGGTAGCTTAATAGTTTTTGAGTGAGGTTTTTAAGCTTAATGACTTGTGAGTATTTTCTTTTCTTCTTGGTTTGAGGTAGAGAAACAAGAGCAGCTTATAGAGAAGAGATCACAATCTTTCCGAATTTGTCCTTCAAAAACTGTTAAATAAAATCAATATATTTTTAGATCACAATACACAAAACTAAAGAAGCGCGCAATGTGCCTATGCAAGTTGACGGAGAACCATGGGAACAAGCCCCGTGCGTCGTTAATGTGGTTTACCATGCTCAAGCTCATATGCTTCAGAAAGTAATTTAACTTTGTAGTGATAAACATCTACAGCCCTTTGCTGGGCTGGTCTCCCATTTTACAAATTTATATCTGTTAAGTGGTGGGTAAATCTTTTCGTTGCCACTTTCATTAAAAACGTATCTTTTTCATTTCTTAAACGACGCACAGAATGACATATTTTTGGCGTTTTTTTCTTTACATTTTAAACAGAAAAACTATTTATTGTTTTCATTTTTTTATTTTACAATATAAAGATATATATGTATTTATTTATAAAGGGATTTTTAAACGCTTCGAAGTTGTGTCGAATAATTTTTGATTTGATTTTCTAAGATGTCTTATAGAAACAACAACCAAAATTCTCAAGGTTTCAAATAAAAAAATGGTAAATACAAAAATTTGTTTCAAAGGATTGTATTTTGTTTTTATTTGTTTAACTTTTACTCAATTTGGTGCAAAGTGTTAATTTGAAATTTCTTTGTTTCGTTTTGAGTCATCGCAAAGTTTAGGTATTTTTCAATTATTAAAAACTTTTTAATTTTTTTAAAGTTTTTTATGAGTTTTGTACCAAGTGTTACTAGAAATTCATGTATTTGAATTTAAATGTAAAATGCATGAAAAGACAAATCTGCTTTACATCTGATTATTCCTTTTTTTTTTTTTTTTATGCTCAAAAATGTTCTCTACAGGTGAGGCATTCCCAGGCTTGAGCGACTCAAAGGATGCCTGCACACTTAACTTATATATATAACATCTTGATATGTATGTGTGTCATCATTTATCTCTGATGTCTTTAAGGACCAAGTCATTCCTGTGTCACGACAAGTTTCATTAAAAGCCAATCCAAGACTAGCGTAACAGTGCCGTGCCGAGTGTTTTATATTAAAATGGAAACATCCACTTGTCCCATTAACAGGATTAACCATCCTTGATTAATCAATAAAAGCATAAAGAAGTAAAATATTGTCAGTAATAAAAATTTCGCGAAAAAAAAACAAAAATAATTAACTAATAATTACGTAGTAATTAAATTTAAAAAATGATATTAAGAGAAGAATAATATACTTTTTATTCTTTTGTATTTTGACATTTTAAACTACCGCTCAGTTGTGGTTGAGCTTGAATGTGAACTCTTTCCAAGTTCGCTAGCGTTGGCATTTTTTTTTTATCGAGTTCCAACATGAAAATGGATCTTCCTTGATATTAACTCACTTTTATCTTCCAATACTTCCTAAATAAGTTTAACTACTAAAAACTTTTGTTTTAGTTTATTTTTCTACTTCTTTTCATTATAGTTTTCTGTTTTTATATATATTAGTATATATATTCTGTTTTTTTAAATATATATTAGTAAAATGGGACATTTTATGGAGATCTGTTTATTCAAAAATATGTCTCTTTTTGTTTTTGAAGATATGCAATTTTTTGTTTAAATGTTTCTTTTTTGTTGTTCCAAATTTTGTGGTCCCACAGGGCTGGGCTACTGAGTTAGGGGTGTCCATGATCAGGAAAGTGATGTCACTATTGAATTAAGGTTGTGAAGTTACTCCTATGTGTAAAATTTTTGCTCATTTGGACCAATTCCCTCACTTCACTTTCATCGTGGTCGGAGGGGGCTAGAACTTGATTCAGGCCATAAGCATCTGAATCCAGGTCAGAGGTGGTAGGAAACTGATGTAAAACCTTCCCTGGGTGAAAATACCCTCAAGCGTAAAATTTGGTGCAGATTGGTCCACAGGTGTGAACTTGCGTAAAGAACAAACAAATAAACTGGCGGACAGACATTCATTTTTATAGTATAGGTTTTTCCGAATCACTAACAAATACTTATTAAATTGAATAATAACTTGTTAATTAAATTCTCTCAACTTGTAGACAAGATACAAGATAAGTATGGTAATCAAATGTAATAATCAGAGACATATTACAGAAAACTTGTTTTATGATTTATTGCATTTCTTTGTATAACTGTAAAAAATAAAATAACCTACGAAGGTTTTTGTAAGAGTATAATAAAATAACATAGGTTTTATAAAAAATATGGTAAAGAAACATGCATAGTGTAAAAACATACATAGAAACATACACAGTGTAAAAGTTTCTTTAAAGAAAGGAAAGTTAAAAAATCGTGTAAAAAAAGTTCTAATAAAACTTGTCCTGCACAAAAAAAAAGTAATTCATAAACTACAACAATTATTTTATAAGTTTGGATGAAATTTACATATATAAAAGAATAAAGATTTTCAAACTTGAACTTTTCAGTAAAGGGTGTGGTTCTCACTTAAAATAAAATATTTCTATGCCTTCAATTGAAGCAAAAATTGTTGAACCAAGTAGAAGAGTGCTTTGAATGGATGGTAAAGAACTTTTCCTTGTTAAAATTCTTCGTTTTTGTTCATCAAATGAAATAAAAAACTGTTGAGCGCCGAAGCAAGGAAAGGTCGTTCCAAAATCATTTCTTTTAAAACAAAGCTGTTGCATACTATCCAATGGTTTGGTTTTTAATTTGTTATCATCATATGTTGTAAATACGAAAGTAGTATTGCTCTTTATTGCACCATTTTGTACACCTGAGCATATATACTTTTTAAAAAATCAGTTTCTTAATTTTGTTCTGATAAAAATATTTAAAATGATTGGATTACTGATCATAATTATTATTCATTTAGCAAATCCATTATTCTTATCAATTATCTTTTATAAATATTTTCTATATTATAATGAATTACGGAAATTTTATTCGCACTTACTCGCCCACGTAATATCTGTAAACCCACCAACAACCCAACCACCACTGACTTTTACAACAAGCAAAGTGTTTCTCTTATAATAACATGGTTGTATCATGTTCCACCACCAACGGGTGTTAATATTGTAATGATTTGAATGGGTATTTGTGCACTGACCAACACTATTGGTCGGGACATTCTTTTCTTTCAACCAACTATAAATTTGCTGTTTTGATTCTATTGATGTGAGAATGTTGGAAGATACTATAAGTATTAATCATACAAAATGTTAAACAAACTGCAGTGTGTTAATAATTGGGAAATGAATGCTGTGTTTAAAATATAAATAGTATAGAATATATAAGAAATAGAATTGCCTTACAAGTAAAGTTTCTTATCACGGTAACCCTTTCAACAGTAGATACACCATCAGTAAACTCGCATGAGTATATACCACTTTCTTTTACTTGTATTGTGATATTGAAGAGATTTTTTGACTTTATTGCAGCATGGTCAATAGTTCGCCCAAAATATAACGATCGCCATTTTCCAGACATTTTTTCGGTTCTGCCAAATACAACGCACGAGAGTGTTTGGGGATAGCTAAATACAACCATCTGAGATGGCGGCCCGTAAGAAATTTTCAATGGTTTTGTTTTCAACTGAACTGATCTTGAGTCTGCTCCTAAAAAAAAGAAAGATAAAATAGATATCTTTTTAAAACTTTATTTGATTATATTCAAAGAAGTATTCAGACACTTATGCAGTGGCAAAAATCGTTAAACCTACCGAAATTAGTTTTAACAAATTTACCTAAATGATTTTCTGCAGTGCAAACATAATAACCCTCGTCTTCCACTCCGACTTCCATTATAGTAAAATCACCATCTCCTGATTGAATTGATCGAGTTTCTGAAAGTTTTCCAAAAACGCTTTTCCATACAATTTTGGCAGCTGGATTGCTAACAACGACACATTTTGGAAAATATGAATTTGATCCCAAATCAACGTAGAAAAGCGTCGATGACAGTGAAACTGCTGGCTTAACTTGTTGGAAATTAAAATTGTCTTTTTAAATTAGAATTATTATTAGAGAAATATTTTTCCGTAAAACTTCATTAATGGTATAAACTTTGTAATTTCAGTTTTTTAAAAGCTTTACAAAATATTAAAGAAAAATACTTTGGACGTCAATGAAACCACTCTTTTCAACTTGACCCAAAATATTCTTTGCGCGACATGTCACGTTTCCGCTATTTTTGAAAGAGATGTCACTGATTGTTAAGTAACTTTCAACCTCAGAAAGTTTCTCAAAAACTTCGGTTTTCACAAGATGGTTATTTCCTTTCACCGTCCATTCTACGAAGGGGATAGGGCTTCCAAAAAATTTGCACATCAGAGTTTTATTTTCAGAAATGCCGGCAGTTTTGTTCAAATCAGTAAATTTCAACTGCGGTTCAATAAGACTAAAACCTCTCTCCCCTCTTTTTCCTTTCAGACCTTGAAGTCCAGCATCACCTTTTGGTCCTCTTTCTCCTTTCGCGCCTTTTAGGCTTTTGGTCCTTTGACTATCATCCTTAAAAACAATTATTTTAAAGCTTCATTTACAGTTTAATCTTTTTATTGATTCAAATTAACTTTGAATCAATAAAAACTTTGAAGTTCTTACTTTGTTGCTAACAAAAGTATATATAAAAATTAAAGAGATAAAAATTAAACAATAAAGTAAGTAAAGGAAAAAACCAAAAACAAATAAAAAAAAGCAATTAAAATGTAGTTGTAACGATTGTAGTTGTAATATTTGTAGTTGTAACAGTTGTAGCTGTAACATTTGTAATTGTAACGTCTGTAGTTGTAAACAATTATTAGTCATTATAAACATAAATATTTATTACTCATAAATAGGAGGCCTTTTAACGCTTACATATTTTTTAAACGCTTACATATTTTGCTTGTTTTTGTGTAAATGCGTTCACTGCTTTGTTCTGGTGAAGAGAATTATCTGTAATAAATGTAAGGTTTTTTTTTTAAAAAAAAGATTTATTTAGAAAGAAAAAGAAAAAATAATTATAATTCAAGTTCATTACAAGAAAAAAAGAAAGAAAGAAATGAGCGATATTCAGTAAGAATTTTACTATTATCTACTGTTGACATTTAAATAAAGTTTCTTTAAAAAACGTTTTTGTCATTATCACTTTTTCTGGTTGTATTTTTTCTGGTTGTATTTTTTCTGGTTGTATTTTTTCTGGTTGTATTTTTTCTGGTTGTATTTTTTCTGGTTGTATTTTTTCTGGTTGTATTTTTTCTGGTTGTATTTTTTCTGGTTGTATTTTTTCTGGTTGTATTTTTTCTGGTTGTATTTTTTCTGGTTGTATTTTTTCTGGTTGTATTTTTTCTGGTTGTATTTTTTCTGGTTGTATTTTTTCTGGTTGTATTTTATGAGACAGTTATGAGACAGTTATGAGACAGCTGACTTAACTGAAGTTTTAAAAAAAATTCCTCATTTTGAACTATGCAGTTACATGTTACGCCCGTTTTGTTTGGAACCTGAAAGGCTTCATAAATTCCGTAAAGCTTTCTGATAACAAATAAAACCTTTTAGAATTTTTTTTAAAAGAATAGATGTCTATAAATACTCTAATCAAGTTCTTTAAGCAAGAAATACATTACAAAAATATCTCACTCACAACCACATGTGCATAAAAAACCAGCCGGCATCAACTTAATAGCTTCCGGTAACAAAAAAGTAATTCTCTCTACCAATGAATGATTAGTATATTTCCTTAAAATTACTGTCTCTGCTCCTTCGTTTTGGAATACCTGTCTTTTAGATCGAAGGTTGTCATGAAAACTGATTTTATTTTGGATGGCATCTTGTGCTGTTAGAAAAAGATAAAAGAATATTTGCATAAGAATGGTTGTTCGCTCATAGACTTTACATACCATCAAAGTGAATATAAAAATTCTAAAAGTCTCGATGTCCAATTTAAATCACTTCGGGCGAATATTACCTGATTTAAGAATAAGAATTTCTTTTGCATTTTCTCTATCACGAACCACCAAAACTACGTTAAGAATCAAAACTAGCCCAAGAACAAAAATTAAAACTGCGTTTGCAATTGACATCTTGAAAAGTTTACTAATTTATTTAACAATATCCGTCCTCAGTTATCGCGATAATATGATAAAATTCGTTCACAGGTATCAAATTTTTTCTTAGAAGTTGCTAAATTAATATTTGTTTTCTGAGAAGTTGCTAAATTAATATTTGTTTTAAGATTTGTTTCACAGTTTACGTAGTTTTTTTTTGAATACCAAACGAAATTAGAGTTTCCCATGTTTTTCTCAAATCCCCCCCCCCCCCCAAAAAAAAAAAAAAAAAAAAAAAGAAAGTAACATAATTGTAATTTCTAATATTAAAAATTAAATTGCTCTTTGTGGAGCGTGGATCCCACGTTGGAAAACACGGCTTTATACCTAGATTTTATATCTTAAATGAATTACAAAGGAATAATCGATGTTAACCGATTCTTTTCAAAAAGCGAAGAGCCATTTGTTGAGGCTCTTCCATTATTTAGTTTGCTCTTCTATCATTAAATTTAATATACCTTTCGCATTTCAACTTTTTAGAACACCATTTTCCAACGAAAACTTTCTTAAAAAAAAAACTTTTGTTGGAAGATGGTATTCTTCGAAAGGTAAGTCGAACTTGAAGAAACAAACCTTACTTTAAAAGTGCTTGCATTCTTCAAACGTCTGCTTGGAAAACATTTAATCACATTTTTTTTGTTTTATGCAAATTTTTAAACTATGAATGCCATTAATTTAGTAAAATCAACAATCTTTCATTTAGTAAATCCAAAATCTATTTTGCTATTGTATTCTCCAAATCATGTTGGATATCGTATTCTCCGAAGCATATTGGATGTGAAAAAATAGCGTTTAAAGTTTAGGGTAAATAATAGACGGTTCATGACATATACTACGTCACATGATGCATCACGCATGTTAAAATCAGAAATCCACCAACGAAAGCAAAATTTAAAAAAAGATTCTTGGATAAACAAGCAGAAAATGAATCTGACCCTTTTTATGAATTTGGAACATTAAATAATGTTAAGTTTTTAGAAAACTCAAAACAAAAAAACGAAAAAAAAGCAAAAAAAAACAAAAATCTCTTGATAAGTCAATTCTTTTTATAAAAAGTAAAACGAGTTAATCTGCCACCAGTCCTCTTTTGATGTATTTTAAACAAACTGGAAAAACGAAGTTTTCCCTGTTTGTTTAAAATATGTTGGAAAGGGTTTGGTGCCAGAATAATTCATTTTGAAGTTACCCAACTAAAAATTATTATGGCAATGCTTACAACTTTTGAACCATACCATCTTATTTAATAAATCTGCCAGGGTAAAATATCATTAGCTGAAATACCAAAGGGAATTGAAAATATATGTTTTTTTATATGCGGAGAAATTTCCTGCTAAAATAACGCCCTATAACGGGAAAAATGTTGAATATTTGAGATAAATTTTGATTTTTTAAGTCTTTAGTGATACAAATACTTCATTAAAGAAATTTATTTAAATTGAGGTTGACCATCTTAACACACGATTTACATTTTTATGCTAATTACTTGTTACAACCAATTGGCTTGCTGGCCCTGTTTATATCTTTGGCATAACTTTTAACCGCAGAGATTTGTTGAAATATTAGTAATATTTTATAGGGTTGCACGTGTTAAGTAGGATGCTTTTTAAAAAAAATACAGCCATTCAACAGTATTAAATAGTGTGATATGATGATATGATAAACCAGTTACTTACAACGAACTAGAAAAGCAGTAAAGTATTCAAGCAAAGACAACATTAAAGATTTTTTACCTAAAACACCTTTATTGCTCGTTTTGATGGCAAACTTTGACCTGATTTTGATTGTGCAAACTATGATCACTTGCTAATAGTTGTGTCTAGAGGAACTATTTGGAACCATCATACTTCGTCTGTACCTCAAACTGGCACTTTTAGTAGTTTTGAAGATTAATGATCATTGATTGATCAGATCACTATACAGTGATCGACAAAAACACAACTGGCAATTGAAAATTGGCATCTGATTTTAATGTTGCTTACTCAAGATGAAAACCAGCGGTAACTTATATTCCAAGTAATAGAACATCATAGAAAGCTGACAAAAAAAACCTTTGAAAAAGAACTATACTATAGAAGAATAGGTTTTAGAAATAAATGGACAATTTAATTACTTAGAATGGAAAATCTTTTTTATTATTTTCAAAATTTAATAATGAATTTATAAAAAATTGTTATCTAAAATGGAATTTTTAAAATACAGTTGACGGGAATCTGTTTACATTTTTTGTTCTGCTTGATTTGTTCTGGTTGCCTTGTTATGCTTGATTTTTTTTCATGTTTTTATATTTAGAAAACGACACTAAAATATGCTCATATGACAAGTTGAAATTGAAAAGAAATTTTTCCCAATGTTAAAAAAAAAAAAAAAAAAATGCCATAGTATAATGGTGTTAACACCGGTTAACCGTATAACCCTTTAACTTTGTAAACCATAAAACTATAAAATCAAACAAAGAGTATATAAATTATAAGAATTCTAATACTAAAAAACAAATGATATCCAACCAAATTAGTATCATGTTAACAAAGATCACTAAATATTTTTCCATTCAAAACAAAAAGCTTAACAGTTGCAAAGCAAATGAAAATTTGAAGCGAAAATCTTGAAGCTTAACTCCCTGTAAAACATGAATATCAGTTTTTGTCATTCGGACGCAAAAGTAAGTTCATAAAAACACGTTTGCTAACGTAATTCAAGGCGCTGATGATGAATCTAATCAATTCAAGGCGCTGATGATGAATCTAATCAATTCAAGGCGCTGATGATGAATCTAATCACCAGAGAGCCAAGAGTATTTATTGGCTTCCCGAAGTGATTTGCTTTTAAACAACATGGTTTTGAATATCAGTTTTTGTCATTCGGAAGCAAAAATAAAACCTAAAAAACATTTTTGGACAATAATGGATTAAAATTTAATAAGAAAATCAGTTATTCAGATTTGCAACAGACATTTTTGATTGACTTTTGCAGGAAGTTGAAATTTGCACCAATTTTATTCTATCAACAATCAGCAGGAAGGATTAAAAAGATAAAAACCTCATATAAAGGTTTCATAGTGATTCACAACTTAAAAAATAACTTTAGTTTTTCTTTATTATATTATTAGCGTTAGTATACTGTAAGCGTTTGGAGTCAGAATGGGTGCAGAAAGAACCCGGATTTTTCATTTTTCCTAATATTTTTTAATTTCAAAGTCAAAAAGAAAAATAGGATGAAACTATAAAATACTGGATAGTGGTTTGATTTTTTTAAACACGTTTAATCAAATTTAACTTTTGAAAAATTTTTGCTGAGCACAAATTTTGTTAAAATTAAAACAGGTAGTAACATTTAATATATAGTACATCTGATAAAACTAACATCCAATTTAGTTTCAGGCAGACGTCCGGTTTTAGAAGCACGGGTGTGCACACAGGGGTAGGGAAATTTATAACTGATTATGTTGAGATAAAGGATCATTAGAGAAAAAAAAGCAAAACTAAAAAGTTGTTTGAAAATAATGTAAATTTGAGAATTTATCATTGATTATAACATCTAAAGGAAAAAAATTGTAACAACCAGAAATAAAAAAAGAAATATCATGTGTAAACAAAAGTTCGCACCTAATATAATTAAGTCAACAAGGAAGAATCTCTACACCCTTACACACCCAACCCTCCTAATCTACGAACTACTAACACTCTATCCTAAAATTCTAATCTAAAACAGCTAAACATAACAAAAAATCAAACAAAAAGAAAGTATTAACAAAATTACGTTAAAAGACTCGCCTTACCAAAATCAATATTTCTTTCCAAAGTTATTAATCGAGATGAATAAAGAGTTATTCTGCAAGAATAAAGTAAAAGATGTTGTTTCCTAAACTCCCTAACTGACAAAGACTATAGAAAAAATGCTTCACCTGCTTAAGGAGGATGATGATCTTCCAGTTTATGGCTGTTCTTCACACACCTACTGACAATTGCACGGCCAATCTTTCATACCACTTACCAAGCAGGTACTTAAGTCTCTGATACATCATTCTGAATCTGGTTACAATTTCATAAAGATATCCAAAGACGTATTTGTGGCAGAAGGGTAACTCAGTAAATACTTTTGTTAAGATTCGCAAATACTTTTGAGTAATAAATCTTTTAGCTATTGTTCTCAACACGTTTAGTCGTATTTTCTGATATCAAATGCTGCGTTGAAGCAGTTAAAACTCACGGATCTCAATGAAGAGTATGATTCAGGTTCATTTCTGATTGAGCTTTTAACAGCAGAAAGCAAATAACAGCTGAACTGAGTTTTATGAGTTTTAAGTTTATCATAACGCTGTTGAGCCAATATGAAAACTATGGATTCGGATTGTTCCGTTATGTATTTCAAATCCAATTTTTTTCAAAGCTAAATGTTTTACTTTCTATTTCTAATTAAATGTTTAAATCTATTTAAATTTAAATGTTTTATTTTCTATTTTTTTTCTTTTTTTCTTTTTTTTTTTAAAAAAAAGTAAAAGTTACTTCCCCAAAAACAAATTTCGTCGAAACTTATAAATAATAAAACCCAACACTTGCTCCTACAATATTAGTCACAAATATAAAAGTGTTAAATGCACAGTAGAAGCCAAAGTTTTACCACGAGCCAACTAGTGAACACTATTTTTTGCTTGTTTGGTCTATTGGTGTTATGCTCAGATCGTTTAGGCTCGTAGTAATAGTTAAATTTTGATTAATCACAGGTTGACCATCACAATCTGACCATCAGCTATGACACCTAGTTTAAATTTTTGTGAAAAACATGGCCAGTTTAATGTTTATTTCGACATGACTATCCAAATGATCAAAGAGAAAAAGAGACTTGTTCTTGTTAAAAACCTAAATTAGTTTCAACGGTTTTCAAAAAAAAAATTGTTCTGCCTTTTAATAACATTTGGTTGAAAAACAATCAAGAAGTTGATTGTAGAACAATTTTCATTCAAGTACCCCCCCCCCCCCCCCGAGGCTTGAGATTTGAAGTAGGCTATTTTATAATTATATAAATATATATTTAACTTAAGCCGGAAGCCAACATATTAGTTCATAATGATGATGATCATATTGTGTATTGTGATGATTGTGGTAACGATGGTGGTGAACAATAACTCTAAAAACGTTTTGCATAGAGTAAACCAACCAACCGGTGCGTTGTGCGTCATTTTTAACATTTTACTGTTATCTAAAAAAACTACTTTGAAATACACGTTAATGGCTTATATTGTAATAAATATATCTTGAAAAGAATACTTTAAATTAATTTCTTTGAAACTCATAATCACGAAATAAATGATTACTTAAATGATGGTCAATAGGCTGTTCACTTCGTAATATGAACCTCAATAACCTCAATGAGGACCCTGTATCCCTATTAAACTGCTGAGCTTGAGCAATCCATTTAGTTTTAGCTAACGGTTGTTTCTTAGAGATATAACAGAAGTGCTATAAAAGAAGAAGAAGTATAACAGATTTTTTACTTTTTTTGCGGATACTGAAGCGTAGTTGGTATTCGTATTTGCTCTTTGTTGTTGGTGCATGTAGCTAGCATTTGAAATTAAACAAGGATAGAATACGATATTTATTTACTGTGTGATTAATGATGTGTATGTATTTAAATCTTTTTTTTCAATATTCAAAAACGGTTTATTTTGAAAAATTACAAAATTCAAAATTCGAGTTTCAAAATTTCTCAGAATATTTTTAAGCTTATATCTCACAGAAAGCGGAAGCGGAAATGAAAACGCAGAAGCGTTCATTACATCTGGTGTATTTAGTACATTTAAGATCATTCAATAAAAAATACCAATTGGAATCTTTGCAATCTTTACTAGCAGATAACGTTGGACCAAACATTAAGCTAAATAAGCACGTGTTTAAACCCCACAAAAAAACAAATTGATGATCTTCTGATTTCAATTGCTTCACTTTTTCAAATAAGCTGTATTTTTATCATTTGGATTGCAACATAAATTTCAGCAGTTTTTTTTTTCGTGTCCATTTTGAAGTATTTTGTACTTTTATACAAAATATTTGTTTTTTTCTCTGCTCGATTTTGGGGAAAAGAAAAAGTATTAATTTCTTCTAAGTATTACTTGTTCATTTCTTCTAAGTTCTAAGTACTTATTAATTTAAAAAGCCATTCTAATCTAGAGATCGTTTTTCTTGCATTTATAACATTAATTCTCATAATTTACTAAGGCGAGCATTCATATTCTAAATTGAAGTTATATAAAAATGCCTTCAAAACAATCAAGCAACAAGGCAGTTTGCCTTGTTGGAGCACACCTTTTATTATTATATGCATAAGGAGATATCTTACTCAAGATTAGTTTTGTTACCTTGACTAAATTGCGCAGTTAATTTTAATTATGCACTTGACTTGGCAGTCATAATTTTATTACAAATTTAAACAACATTCTTTTGGCAGTTTTAAAAAATATGTTGAACACAAAATGTGTTCAAACTTTCGGATATACTGATGAAATATAGGGGTGTTATGCAATTACGTCAGTTGCGTGGCTGTTTAAAATCTCTTTTTTTAATTGTAGATTTGAGGTCTGGAGACCAAAGCTTTCTAGTTCCTGAAAGCATTTTAAAAAGTATTCGGAAAAACTTGATGGAAAAAACCTTTTATTCTTTTATTTTTTTCAGGCTTCAGTTTTATCTTTCTTATTTTACTTATTTTTAATCTTATTATCTTCACTAATTTTAAATAATTCGGGGCAGTGAATTTGAAAAGTGCATTTGGTTTTCACCATTAGCTAAAGCTTTTTGAAGATAAATACTATGTTAATTTAAGAAGCCTTAATTTTAATATTTGTTTCCACTATTAATTTTTTGAGTTGTTATCTTTAAGTTCTAACAACAGTCAGCCAACTCTCCTCTCAGCTCCATCATTTCTCATCAATCAGCCATCCTTTAATTCTCCATCTCTCTTGATTTTTATTCTCCGTTAACGTTGTATCTCAGTTTACATAATATCTTGGAAAAATCGCTCTCCCTGCTTTTCATAAAAATGATTGTGTTAATGACTGTAGAGTTTGATGTTCGTTCTAACACAAAAGGAATTTTCTGTTATTAACGTTTGAATTGTCAGCTCTATTATTTCTTAGAGAAAGCATTAAATTCCATGGTATTCATGAAATTTGTTGTACAACTGAAATTCAAAAATATTTTCAAATTTTATAAACAACATTGTTGCCTTTTACAATTTTTTTGATTTTGGAACCATCAAAACTATAAGCTCTTTCCAAGCTTAGACCAGGAAAATATTATTTCTTAGAGAATATTATTTCTGACAAATATAATGGGAGTGAGCGCCATCCTTGTCCAGAGTTGTTTTTTTTTGTTTTTTTTCTTTTCATAAACCGTTTTATAAGGCCCCAGCCAACAAGCACAAAACGTTGAAAATGAAGCACGGATACGGAATAAGATCTTCTTGTCGTCTAGTAGAAAATTCACTTGTTTTAAGACCTCGTATTTAAGTTCAGAAACTTTTTAACTTGTTTTTTTTTTTTTTTTTTCATAGAAATCTAAAATATATCATGAACAACAAGCATTAAGAATTATAGTTTCAAGTAGTTTAGGAAAAAAACCACAAATGCAGGCTATAATTAAAGTTTAGAATCAGACATTAAAAATACTTCAATACCTAATTATAACCATATCCCATTCCCATTCTTATAGATATTCTCATGACAAATTTTTTTAAAACAATAGTTAAAAATATAGTTAAAAAATTTTATTGCATAGTACTTATCAAATTTATACATAAATAACTTAAAAAAGAGCAAATGAACTTCAAACGTATTTGAAGCAGGTTTATTGATAAGGAAATGATAAAAGACACTGCGGCGACAAGCCACTGGTCACACATGTGTTATTCTTCATAATATTGGTAATAATTTAAAAAACTTCTCTTGTTTCTTAGGAATTCACCATAGATTACCTCATAATAAAACCCTAATGAAAAAAAAACAACCTATAAAATGAAAAATTGACTTTGAAGACACAATCTTTTTTGCTAGCTCATCAAACTCAGTAAATTGAACAAAAATATTTTTAAATTTTCTTTGTATATTCGATTTTGTAATTTCTGTACACTTTAAAACTTTAAAAATAATCTTTTAAAGTGTACTGAACTTTAGTTAATAAGTTTCAAAAAAAATGCAGTCAATTGTGTTGATGGGACTCATTTTTATGGTATCGGCTGGTCTTAAGCAAGAAGACAACTTGGATGCTTCAGTTGCTTTTTTTGCTGACAAGAAATATGCGATTTGTATGCAGTTTTTTAAGTTACATTTGAATTTCTTTTTTAAAGTTTCAAATGTAAAGTTGGTTGATTTTCTAGATTTTTTTGTTTGCTTTCTATAAAAAATGTGTAAAACAACATTTCTTCATAAAAAATGTGTAAAACAACATTTCTTCATAAAAAATGTGTAAAACAACATTTTTTCATGCAAATCTTTTTTTTGATATCCTTATTTTTATATATTATTTTTTTGATATACTATTTTTAATTTTAGGCAAACCAGGTGAAATGCAATGTGGAGAGAGCTGCAGAAATATGAAACGAGAGATTTGCTGCAATGGCTATCCCAAGCCATATCTTTACTACGGTAGATGCGGTCTAAGAGATTGCATCAACTGGCACAAAGAAATTTGTTGTGACGGCGTTGTTAGACCAAAGAAAGAATACGAAATCTGCGGCGAAAAATGCATCAAGTTGAAATATTTTTACTGTTTGCAAGGAAAAATATACAACAAACCTCAGGAATAACAACATTAGAGTATATAAATATAACTAATGGTTCTGCTTCTTCGTGCTGCGAAAGTTATTTGAAATTTAATATTTGTAATGCGAAATGATTTTTTTCTTAAAATAAAACCTTTACAAAATGTGTAAATGCATCCTTAATAAAAGTGGTAAACTACTAAAAGTTCAGTAAGATTCTTTATGAATCTATTTTAACTAGAAACATTTTTTTTTAGACTTGAAAGTCATAAATTTTTTTATTAAAAAATTGTAAATCCATCGTTCAAAAATTAAAATGTTTTGCATTTTCCTAATAATCTTGAAAGAGATTATGCTGAAAAAGATTAATTATGCTAAAAAAGATTAATTATGCTGAAAAAGATTAGTTATGCTAAAAAAGATTAATTATGCTGAAAAAGATTAGTTATGCTAAAAAAGATTAATTATGCTAACAGATATTGTGTTGAAAGAGATTATGTTGAAAACTATTAATTATGCTGAAAGATTTTATATTGAAAGACATCTTCAAATACTATTGGTAATATTAGCAAAGGTATTACATTGTGTTCAGTGTGTTGCCGATTAAACGGACGCAAAAGAATTTTGAGTAGCAATCTCGAACTGCCGCACTTCGCATTTCTTGACAAATTTTGTCTCGGACAACTATATGGTTCGCTAACAATTGGTTAGCGAACCATATAGTTGTCCGAGACAAGATTTGTCAAGAAATGCGAAAATGAAAAAATTCATACATTTAAAATTTTGTTGATAACAAAATTTGAAATACATCCCTTTTTTTTTTTAATAGAATTTAAAAAAAAAAAAAAACTAACCCAGCATCCAGCAGAATGTAAAAAGGGGTTTAATAAAACCAAAGGTTTTGAAATCAAAGTGTTTTGATTAAAAAGTTTTAAATGAATTTATTGTAATTGTAACAATATAAAAGTAAACAGTACAAAAAGAAATTTATTACTTAAAAGAAAATACTTCCACTGCTTGAACGGTTGCCGGTGATTTTGAACCTAATAATAGATTACTCTTGACGAAAGATGAGCTGGAATATTGGTCTTCGAAAGTTAATTCTTCCAACCCAAAGCAAGGGTACGTGTTTCCACTTTGAGATCTCTTGTAACAAATTTGTAAAGATAACAGATCTTTGGTCTTTATTATTCCATCGTCATATGATGTGAACACGAACGTTTTATTGCTCGCACTGCCACTGTATTGAGTATCTGAATGAATTTTAAAATTTTAAGCCGGCATCACATACATATAAGTGTATGTGACAGCGGTTTTTAAAAAGAACTACGATATAGTTTTCGGATTACTGAAAAATTCTTCTGTGATCATAATACAAATGTATGATGCAAAATTTTTTTAAAAAAAGCGTTATTAGTGCAAGAAAATGACTTTTCAACCTTTTAAAAATCCAATCAAAAACTAAATAATGACTTTAAGTTTAATGATGTTCAAAAATGATTTTCTCTGGTCCGGGATCGTGGTCTAATTTAAAAACTACCATGACATGCAAAAACTAGCATGATATACAAAAAATATTCAAAATTGGAAAAATTTAAAAGAACATGGTTTGTATTTTTCTTTAACCTGTTGATATAGAAAAAAAAAAAAAACTAGGGATCTTCTGAATATACAAGCTCCAGCCTGAAGGGCTGAAGCAAACGTAGCTACTGAGGCCCTAAGTTGGAATTTAAAATCTAAAAGACCTCTTGTTTTTAAAACTAAATTTCAGTTTTACTAAAGTTTAGGCAAACAAAATAATGAGACAAAATTAAGTATATTTAAAAAAAAAATTAAAACATAAAGAAATTATAAGTTTAGGTTTTTTTTTAAAATTTTGTTAAAGTTGTATAAATATCTGTACACTGCTTTTTAATTATATATTTATATACTTTACATAAACTTTACAACTATTTATGTAAAATATAAATCATAAAAGATATTCAATAGTTTACCAAAGGTAAGGAAATTTATCGAAATACCAAACAGTTTTGACATGTTAATCAGGTTAGTAAATTTGAGTAAAAAAACTAAATTTGGTTAGTTTGGGGAGTGTTCCCCGATCTGAGGCAATATGGTTGTTAATGGGGGTAATTCGAAAATGGACTTTTATATTTATTTAGTTAACAATCCAATTTTTGAATATTAAAAATTATGTTACATAGACGACATACAAATTTTAGAATGGTTTTTAGGTAGAATGGGTTTTAGGTAGAATGGGTTTTAGGTAGAATGGGTTTTAGGTAGAATGGGTTGAAGGTAGAATGGGTTTTAGGTAGAATGGTTTTTAGGAAGAATGGTTTTTAGGGCACAAAAAATGCTGGATAACATAGGATAAGAGCAATTAAGTTTGCTTTTTATATGAGACATTCTCATTGCGCATAAGCATTCATAGCACGCGTAAATACATTTATTTCGCGTGTAAGAACTTTATTACTAATAAAAATTCTTATTGTTGGCTTTTTAAACTAAAATCTTTTTAATACGCGTGTCTAATTCAGTCCAGAACTAGTTATTAGAAACTAGTTTGTTTTTGAGAATCTAGAAAATCACTTTCTTTCGAACCACAAAAAACAAAAACTTTTATAGTAACAAAAAAATGGAAGTTCATCTACTTACTACTCCACGGTTGGTCTGTGAAACCACCAACAATCCAACCATCACTAACTTTGACAACAATCAACGTGTTCAACTGATAATAGCATGTTTGAAATATGTTGCTCATCCAGTTGCTTTGATACATTCCATAGTTTCTATAGATTCCATATGAGTCCGAACATTTTGTGACGCTGTTAGTTGGGATATTCTTCTTTTTTAACAAATGATAAATTTTCTTCTGATCTTCAATGTTTGATATGATGCTGGATGGCACTACAAGTTTTAAACATTTATAGTATATAACAACAATGTTCAAATGCGGTTCTTCCTTGAGTTAAGTTCCCACCAAAAATTTTAAGGTTTTTTTTTATGATTTTAGAACTTTTTTCATTGAATTTTGTTAAACTAAGTTTGAATTTGTGTATTTGTTAATATTTAGTTAAAGGAAAGACCTTTGTAATATATGAAAAGCCGGAATCTGCTTCTTATTGAGGTTTTACGTCCAAACCCCTGATTTATGACATTGATTAGGCATACTATATTTACGTGTAATCAAAATTAAGTAAATAACATGATACTGATTTTTGGGACTTATCGCTGATGTCGTAGCTTTAAAAAATCCTTTGATGGGTTTGACTGTCTTTAGTGTATTTGTTATTAAGATATTAGACCTAAGATACATTTACACCATCCGCGGAAGGTAATGCAGTTTGAAATTTAGGGGAAATTTTTCAATAATATATAAGTTATAGAAACATTTTTATGCTCAATGGTACAACTTTTATAATTTTTTTTTACAAATATGATGAATTTATAATATAAATTACAAATTTTAAATTCTATTTTAAAAAGAGTAAAGAAAACAAAAACAAAAAAACAAAAAAAAAAAGACTAAATCGAGTTCTTAAAAAACTCTTTAAAAATGTTTGCATAAAAATTGGCGAAACTCATCTCAAACCAACTTTTTGTCGTGAAAGTTTGTCAAACGGTTTTGAAGTTTCTCTACATATTTTCTGAGTGTTTACTTGTTCTCTTGTCTCTCTGCAAAGAGAGATTGAGATGTTGTCGCGCCTCCGTAGCTTGTTGAAAATAAATTTCGAACGAAGATTTGTGGTGATAAAAATACCATTATATAGAAAAAAATGCAACGGACCTGACGGACATAATGAGCTTGTTTTTTCCAGTTAAAGGTAGGAAACTTTGAATTGTTCAAAAAACTTTCTTCACGGGTTTGTCAATGCGTGCACTCATAGCAGAATGTCAATAGTTGAATAAAGGGGACCCCAAAAAAATGATTCTAAATAAATCCTTTGAAAATGTTTATGTTTTTCAATACCACCCTTACACATACACTAGATATAATAGCTAAATGTATTACATTTTCAAAAGCACTTGCTTTTAAAAGGTTTGTCCCTGCAGCTTTAAATTCTTTCATACTGCATTGATCAGAAGACCAAAAATAGTATTCAATAGCTTCAAATTAAAGCAGGAGAAATGAAGAGTTATGTAAGTTCAGCATATCCAAAAGTTATTTGAACTTATCTTAACTTTCTTAAAGATTATCTGAAATGGCAACTAGAAACTGGCGTCTTTAGCTTTATCTTTGTAAGTTATAAGCCATACGCCTTGTAAGCGTTGTTACTACACTTAGTTAGTACACTTGGTAAGAAGACGTTTTGATGACGGTGAGCATTAGGCAACTCCAGAGATTCCTAGAACTTTTTAAAGAAGTTCTCATTTCAGTCAATTCACAGTTTCATAATAGCTGTCATGGTTGTTTCTCGTATCAAAAATATTTTCACAAAGACTCTAGGTGTGGTTGCGATGGAGAAAATACATTTGTAAAAATATATTCTTACCTCTATCTGTTTCTCTCTCTCTTTGTCTCTCTGTGTGTCTTTCTCTCTGTGTCTCTCTCTTATATATATATATATATATATATATATATATATATATATATATATATATATATATATATAATCCATGTTTAAATAAAGTGGCTTTCAAGTACTTTGTCTTTATGATCAAATTTGAAATTGAAATTCATTTCAACAATTTGATCGCAGATGGTTGAGAGTTTTAATGCTAGCAATTTTGTGCAAAATGTTTAATTAAAGTGACACTTTAAGAGAAAGCTGAGTTAAATGGATTAATCAAATAAAATTTAAAAAAAATTATTATTTGAAAGCTTTAAAAATAGATCTCAATATTTTAAAACAAATTTTTCTCAGAAAAAGTTACAAAAGAATACATCTAATCTATTTGACAAAGCCACATTTTTTCATCCGGCAATGGCTCTTTGTATGTAATGACAGATGCTGCAACTCAGCAGCAACGCAGCTATTCAATATAAAACTTGCTGAGTTATTTCACTGGCAAGCAGTGCAGTGTGTGCAAGATTTTGCCAAAAAAGTTTTATTAAAAAGCACTGAGAGTATCTTTTTTCCAAATTAATTGGCAAATAACAATCTCTTGGTTATCATGAATTATTTTTTAATTTGCTGATTTTGCAAAACAAATTGCTGCATGCTGATTCTTTTGGTGACAAGTCTGACTTTAATAGTAAAGAAGTATAAATTTTTTTTTCGTAGCTTCTAACGTTAGGGTGGCACTGCTTACATAATCAAGAGGGTTCCCTTGAATTGATAATCAAGAGGGTGTTCCCTTGAATTGATAATCAAGAGGATGTTCCCTTGAATTGATAAAGGAAGTGTTTTAAAAATGTTTTATGTTCGAATCTTTTTTTCAATAAAGAAGACTTTTTTAGCTTCTTCAACTTTTTGTTTCTGATTGATTTTGATGAATGATAGTTAATACAAGATTATTTTTATATTAAAAAATGGATGTATCTTCATTTCATTTCAAAGCTAATTGCCTCGTTCAATTCATCATTCTTGCTCCCAGCAAGTATAGACGTCTGAATGACATCGTTTAAACGTTTATGCGGTGAATTTTGTCATTTCGAAACAATTATTTTTTCATCTGATTTTATCATTTTTTCAGCTTTCATTTGCTTTAAAAATAGTTTTCATATATACACAATATAAATATAGTTTTCATACATACACAAAATAAAAATAGTTTTCATATATACACAAAGTAAAAATAGTTATATACACAAAAATATTTTTCAGGTTACAAAAAAATACTGAAAAATATTGTTTTTGCTATTTTATCTAAACAGATTTTGAAACTTATATCCCACTAACCAGTACACTAATGGCATCCCACAAAACCGTTTTCCTTTTTTTAGATCATAATATTAAGACTTTTATAACTTAGATAATCTTATGCTTAATATATAAATAAGATATGCTTTGAATTATAAAAAGAACTGACTCACATGAAAAGTTTTTCACCATAGTAACCCTTTCAACAGTAGATACTCCATCAGAAAACTCGCATGTGTAAACACCATTTCCCCATATTTTTGTTGTAATATTGTAAAAGTTGGATGATATGACTGTGATTTGGTCAATATATTGACCATCAGACAGTGATCGCCATTTTCCTGACATTTGTTTAGTTTGCCCAAATGCACCACACGAGAGGGTGTAAGGGTAATTAAAGACAATTACTTCAGAAGGAGGTCCATAAGAAACTTTTAAGGGGTTTGTTTTCAGCTGAATTGCGACAGAATCCGAACCTTAAAAAAATTGCTCAATTATCAAAATTTACGTTTTATTGTATTACTCCAATCGAATTTACCTTTTAAATATCTATGTTTTAAATATCAAAAGACTAATTTACCTAAATAATTTTCTGCTGTGCACACATAAAAACCTTCATCTTCTACTCTAACATCCATAATTGTAAAATCACCTTCTCCCGATTGAACTGATCGAGAATGTGAGAATTCTCCGAAACCTTTTTTCCACGTAATTTTTGCAGGTGGATTGGCAAAAACAGTGCATGCTGGGAATGTTGCGTTTGATCCCAAGTTAACGTAGAATATCGTCTTTGAAACTGACGCCGCTGGTTTTACTTAAATATAAAAAAACATCTTTACTTAAAATACAAAGTTCAGAAAACATTTATTGAAAAGTTTTTTTTTTTCCTTTTTGTAAAAACATTTCAAAAGTTATTTAGAAATTATTTTTAAGGTTTTTAAGGAGTTTTATAATTTCTTGGTTGAAAACTTGTTTTTTCTAAGTTTAAAATTATAACAATTATAAAAAATTACCGTAACATTTATTAAAAAAGTTGTAAAAGAAAGTAGAAGTAATGTAGGTTTTAGGAAACACTTACTTTGAACATCAAGAAATCCAGTTTTTTCAAGCTGACTCAAAATACTTTTTGCGCGACATGATACACTTCCATGGTTTTCGAAAGATATATTAGATATTGTCAAGTGGCTAATCACTTCAGATGAGCTTTCAAAAATTTGTGTCTTAATATCATGATTGTTTCCTTTTACGGCCCATTCCACGGACGGGATAGGATTGCCAAAGAATTTGCACATTAAAGTCTTGTTTTTTGAAACGACAGATGTTTTATTCAAATCTGCTTCTTTTAGCTGAGGTTCGATTAGGCTGAAACCTTTCTCCCCTCTGTCACCTTTTGGACCGCGAGGTCCCGTATCACCTTTCGGTCCTCTTTCTCCCTTTTCACCCTTCACCATCCTAATTTTTTTGATTTCCTAAAAGCCACAAATTTGCGTCATTATCTTATTCAATTATTGCATAGACCTTTACATAACTAAAAATCTGTACAGTTCCTGTCAGGGTTCTTTACTTTTACATGAGTTTAAAGCTTTGAATAACTTTTTTAGCACGGGAATTTTTATTGATGGAAGAAGCTACGATTAAAACGATCGTTAAACGACACACACAAAAATAAGTAAAAATCTCTCAAAAAAATTTGGAACCACAAACTTTAATGCTTTAATCATTCTTTAGTACCTGCATAGTGGACACGGATTCATCTGATTCATTCAGTTTATTTTCCCAATGAATGGTGTTATCTGCAAAATTAGGAATATATATTTTCATGTATTCTTTATTTTGATTGTTTGTTTGTGCATTTGTTGTACACTAAAAAGAGTCGTGGTCATATTTGTTTAAAAGCTAAAACAAACTCAAATCTGGAATTCTTAGATTATAAATCATATGACTTTTTTGGTTTTCTTTCAAGTTTAAATTTAGTTTTTTACTTGTTTAAAAAAGATTTAGGCGAAGATTTAAAAAAATTCTTTTAACGAATGTCTTAAAAAGACGTTAATAAATTGCTTGTTGATTGTACCGCTAGATCTTCAGAACAAAACGTGGTTCTATTAAAAAACACGTGAAACTTTAAAGGTGTTATTAACCTGCTTTTTTACCTTGTTTTTTCAAATTTGATTTATTGAAGATAAAAATGAATTGCCCGCGAATCTATGTTATTTTTTATTGATAAATAACACTGCTTACTTTCACATATGCAGAGCGAACCAAGTGGAATTAACTTCAAAGCCTCAGGCAACAATTCAGCAATCTTTTCTAATAGCGGTTGATTAATTTTATTCTTAACAGTCTTTATTGGCAGTCTGTCGACATCAATCGCCATTCTTCTTGATCGACGATTAAGATGGAAACCATTACTCTGAATTGCAGCTTGAGCTGAAAATAAATAGAAACCGATCAAGTTTACAACGTGGTTTTATTACGTTCTGATTTTCACTTTTTATATTACAAATTTTTCTGATTTTCACTATTTATATTACAAATTTTTCTGATTTTCACTATTTATATTACAAATTTTTCTGATTTTCACTTTTTATATTGCAAATTTTTCTGATTTTCACTTTTTATATTGCAAATTTTTCTGATTTTCACTTTTTATATTGCAAATTTTTCTGATTTTCACTTTTTATATTGCAAATTTTTCTGATTTTCACTTTTTATATTGCAAATTTTTCTGATTTTCACTATTCATATCTCAAAACTTTTACGGATTCAAAAAATAAACTTATAAACTTATTAAGTTTCACTCGTGATTCTTTTGTCCTAAGAATTTTCAGTTTTAAATTTTTTGAATTGGGCAAAGACGGAAAGACTAGCGTCAGCAGAAGATGCGATCAAGGACAGTGGTTAGGGAATGACTGCCTCCTTAACAAATTTTTCAACTTCTTAAGGGGGGCAGTAACCAAGCAAGAGTGACTCTCCCTCTTCAATCCTGTTTTTTAAGAGCTGAATATATGCATATAACTGTGTTCTCTCTTCAAAAGCGTGCAATTCGTCAAATTAGAGACCGTGCTATGTAAAAGTCCGAATTAAATCGTTTTTATCGATTTTTATTGTTTTTATCGATTTATTTCTGACATTAAATAGCACGGTCTCTAATCTGACAAACTGAGAGTTTATCAACAATTTAATTGGGAGATATCGTCATGCAATACAAAAAAAAAAACTGTTTTGTAAATATTATCAAACTAAAATAAAGAAGAAAATACATTTAAATTGCGTTTTTGTAATAAATCTTTTTGTCAAAGTTTAAGGTTTGTTTTTTTTTTAAAAAAAACTTTTTTTATTCCGCGAAATAACAAATATTAGGCCCCCCGTGCTCTGTGATTTCAAAATTTCATTTCCTTGAGCAATTTGAAAATTTGAACATCAATCGCATCAATCGTATTAATTTCTTCCCCCACCCCTTGACACTAAAATATGGATAATTTAACGTTCAGCAGCGGGAATGAAATACTGAGACGCCTTTTTACTTTATCTGAACGATCTTAAAATTAAACTTTTACCTGACTTTAGTGCAAGAATTTCTTTTGCATTTTCTCTATCACGAACCACTAAAACAATGTTTAGAAGAAGAACAAAGCCAAATACAAAAACTAAAGCCACGTTAGCAGTTGACATCTTTTGAAAAGTTTTATAGATTAACTGGCAAATTTTGTAAATAGCTTGTTTTGGTGCAAATGGTTGCGTTTTTCTGAGAAATCCACGGTTGTTTGTTTTAGAAACATGACCCTTAGATCAAACTTTTTTTATGACGTCAATGTTGGAAATAAAGTAAAATGCAGCTCGTCAGATCATCAACTTTTATCGGGACCGCTTTGGCCACATTTAGTTTTATTAAAAATGGTCCTTTTAAAAGTCCATTGATAACATTCTTCTACAAATTTTTAGCGTTTTTATATTTCAGAAATAAAATGTATAATTTCTTAATGGATTTCTCACTAAAATGTAACAAATGAAACTTATCGTCTCTAGTTTTCATGGAAACGCAGTTTAAATTCTCCAACAAACGATAAATAATGCACTAAAACGTAATTTTTACATTTAGAATGCATCATCTGCTAATCTTTTTCCTTTGTTTACATACAGAAATGTATCGTAAGCAAGGCAATACAAACCTATTCTATGTCCTTCAAGAATAGAAAATTACGTATTGATTGCATTTCAGTGACATTAAAAAGAATATCATTTTTAATTTATAATTAGGAACTTCACATTTAAATCACAAAAAATTTTCAAATGCCATTTGAAAATTAAAAATATTTGTTGTTCTTAAATGTCACATGTCATTTATTTTCCGTTCATATTGATATCGTTTTATTGAGATCGTTATGGGTTGTCATGACATGACGTTGTTCATCATGTTGCTATGACGTTGCGCGGTGATTTTTGTAAACTTTACGCTTGGTAAAATTATTTATACCTAATTATTACAAATAAATATTTAATGGGCAGTTAAATTATCCGATAGTTTTAATTTCAAGGTGGTTTTATCCACTTAGTATTACGTAATCTATATTTTTTATTTTGCAATTTTTAGTATGAGAAAAGCTTGCAGATACAGCCTAAACGCCAAGCAATTTGCTTGTGTCACGCAACAAGTGTGGAATGATATTAGCACCTTCTGACAATTATCTGTACTGATATTTTTCCATTCTGACATTTTTCCATTCTGACATTTTTCTGTTCTGACCTTTTTCTGTTTTTATATTTTTCTGTTTTTACATTTTTCTGTTCTTACATATTTCCATTCTTACGTTTTCTGTTCTTACAATTTTCCTTTCTGATTTAATTCTGCTCTTATTTTTTTCCATTCCAACATGTTAGCATACATTTTTCTGTTTTGACATGTAGCTACATTAAGGGTACATCTTTCCGCCTCACATACTTCCATTCATTAGGTAATTTTAAACTTATTAAATTTAATTATAGATACAATTTTTTGTTGCGGCATGATGCCACACCCTTATTGAGTATCACACGTGTTTATCGTGTTTATCCGTTAGGTTTTAACCTCGTTAAAAACAAGACTTCAACCTTATGTTGTAGTTTTTTTGTATGATACTGGAAAAATTATTGATGAACATGATCATCTAATCATTCCTATTAAGAAACTAGGCTCCTAAGAAGAGTTTCACAAGATAGAATAATTTTGATTTTAAGATAATTATTTTCTCAATTAAGTTTAATTGATACCAAAGTAATTTAAGTTTTTTTAAACCTGTAAAGAAACCAATTAATGCCAAATTACTTTAAATTACCGTCAATTTATTGTTTATCACAGTTAATTTTGAGAAAATCTGGGGCATTCCGCAAAATGTTCAAAATGGGTCCCCTTTATGCTTTACACATGTATTTAAATACATCAGTGGCCTAACTTCAAGTACAAAAAAGATAATTTTCAAATGCTGCATGAGATAATCCAACTAATTTTAAGCATTTTTGAGTCACTGAATCTGAAAATCGCATCTGTTTTTCACTATTAACTCTACTTTTCCTGTTTTCAAATTTTCTTTTCAGAAAATTTGAAAGTAATAGTTAAGAAAGAAATGCTACCATGGTAAAAATGTTTATTTCCTTGATTGCCTTGAGTGCAAAAAAATTAAATTCCAGCAAAAGTCAACCAGTTATGCTAAGAGTATTTGATCTTTTGTAAACGATGTTTGATGGCATGAATCTGTTATTTATTTTTTTACATTTTACTTTTACTGAAAACAGAAGTGTTTCATGACCTCATCAAAAGTAATAGTTTCACCTGAGCGGGTAAAATTTTCTAAAAACAATTCTTATAAACTTCTGTGTTGTTTTGCGTCGAGTTTTTTAATGTGGCATTAAGAATTAAATCATTAAGCTTTAATCAACAAACAACATAACATTAAATTTGGAAAAGGTTTTCAAAATTTTAATTGAAATTCAAAAACTATTTAAATAACATACTGAACAATTTTGCTGTAAATAAAGTACTTCATTTCTTGTCAATTGAATAATTCACTTCATTACGTGATACAAGGAATGAAGAATCTCGACATTATATTTGAAGCCAACCATAAGAAAGAAAATGGTTGACCAAAAAATGATATAATGTTATATCAATCACTAAAATGATCCAAATGTTTTAGTTCCCTTGGAGATGAAAGTTATCTCACTTTAAAGTACCTCGTGATAAACCCCAAATGACAGTGAAAAAAAGCTTTAAAATGAAAAAAAGATTTTTAACTGAGGACACTTATGATGGAAGACAGTGACTTTAAGCTTCTTTCATATATTTTAAATGATTTATTTTTATTGATATTTTTATATTTTAATTTTTAAGTGATGTTAAATGGTCGATATCATTTAAATATTGTTTTTTCCTCTTTGAAAAATAAAAATGTATACTTTTACTAATATTTTTATATTTTAGTTTTTCAGTGATGTTTAATAGTTGGTATTATTGAAATATTATGTTTTTTCTTCTTTGAAAAATAAGAATACTGTTGAAAATTAAAAAATTATTAAAAAAATGCAATCAATAATATTGGTGGCTCTCATTTTTATGGTATCAGCAGATTTTGAACAAGGAAGTTCAGACACTTCTCTTACAGTTGAAGATAAACCATCTACTAAATGTATGCAAATTTTTTAAATATATTTTAATTTATAAGTTCAATTTTTCTTGATATCCTGTAACTACTTTTACAAATAACTTTAGGCAAAAAACCGGGTGAAATGCAATGTGGAGAGAGCTGCAGAAATATAAAACGAGAGATTTGCTGCAATGGCTATCCCAAGCCATATCTTTACTACGGTAGATGCGGTCTAAGAGATTGCATCAACTGGCACAAAGAAATTTGTTGTGACGGCGTTGTTAGACCAAAGAAAGAATACGAAATTTGCGGCGAAAAATGCATCAAGTTGAAATATTTTTACTGTCTGCAAGGAAAAATATACAACAAACCTCAGGAATAACATTAGAGCAGACAAGTACTTCTTCATGTTCTTTAAGAAAAAATAAAATTAACTTCAAAAGACCTCTTTTCTTTTCTACCCTCGTCCTTTTTAACAAATATTTCCCTATTAAAAAGAATTGTTATTAAAATCTAAAATCTATTAAAAAGAATTGTTATGAAGATCTAAAATCTATTAAAAAGAATTGTTATGAAGATCTAAGACAATTTTTTTTATTAAGAGAAGCAGCGATCCAACTTTTGATCATTTTTCTCATTAGAAATGTTTGAAATGATGATAATATTGATCGATGTCATTAGAAGCAATTATAATTTCGTAATTAGCTTATGTAAAAAAAAGGCAATATTTTATAAAACATTTAACCTTGATCAGTATTTTTAAATTATCTCATACAGAGAGAGAGATGCTTCTATGGTGTTTCCTTAATGTAGCAATTATGAAGATCTTTTAAAAACAGATGAAATTAGCATTTTACAAAATAACTCAACTTGACAACCACATGAAAGAGTCTAGTTTCTAGCACGTAAGTAAATTTTAAACGTAAATAGTAGGCGTGAATTTTTCCTTGATAGAAAAAAATTATACTCAACTGTTGCATAATTTTAAAATTCACCAATTTACTAAAATTTAAAGCAATCTATCATAATTGCGTAGGAAAAAAATAGCTGATTTTAGAAGATTTTGAAATCTAATTTGTAAGTTAGAACTTTCAAAATAGATTTCAAAATCTTTTTCTAAAATCAACTATTTTCGAGAACTATTTTGTTAAAATAATTTCAATCTGTTTTTAGCTTTTTTATCTATTTTGATAAGCTTTACGTTTAACGATTTTGAGAAATTTTGAGACCATTTGAAGTATACAAAAAGAACTCAATAAAAACGTTTAACAAGGCAGGTGGTATCCAACGTTATCCTGGGTCCGAAAGGCCCGAAAAAGCACCGAACTTAAAAAGCCTTGACTTATCGGGAACTTAGGAGAAGTTCTATCAAAAACCATGAAAAACGTATTTCTTCAAATATAAGAAACACTTTACTTACAAAAATATTAGTGCATATCAAGCAGAAAACCGCTGCTGACTCAGAGATTATATGAAATGCTAATCTATTATAAATTAAATTGTAAAATAGTAAATTAAATACTAATTAAATAACAAAACTAAATAGAATTAGTTATCATAACAGAGCTGGTTGAACTGCATAAAAAACAATTTTTTGTAGATGTATTGCACGAATCACAAGAAACAATATTTGGTTACATTTATTTCAATGCCATTTTATTAGAATCTTAGCACAATCACTGTAACTTTGCCGTGTATTTAATTCACTGACACTTTGTACCGTTAATACAATACCTGCACTGCATTTATTCGGAACGAGCAAATTGTTTACGTAGTATGAACATCCATAAGCTCTGCCAACAAAACTGCCAAATTCCTCTAACGTGTAGTTAGTTTCAAAGGTCTGATTATCATTTCCGACGCAGAAAATATCGTAACATCTTGGAGCAGCCTCGTTTTCATTGAAAGAAACATCCCAACTAAGTGTGAAGCACAACTTCTTTTTTGATTCATAATCGGTTGAACTGAAACTATGACATCGAATACTTTTCGCTGCTGTGATTGGACGTTCTAAGTCGCTTGTTAAACAAATCTGAAAACATTTTACTTAGTAAACAAATCTTTTTTACCAATCAATTGAAAAACTCATTAAGTATTAAAAAACATAAAATTAATTCTCAATATTGCTCAAGATTACCTTTATTTCACCCAGAAATACAGTGAATGGCAGCTTCTCATCAACTAATTGAAAGTAAAAACAGTGAGAAATAAAAAAAAAAAAAAAAAAAGATATAATAATATTTATGATAAAATTTTCTTAAATCTCCATCCGTAGTGTCATGTACATATTGCATACACAGTGTATGCATATTAGGCCCCAATGTTATTTAACTTACGCCCTTCTGCTTTTTAACACTAGAAGCCCAAAGGTGGATTAATTGAGCCAATTACGACTTTGACACTTTGTCGAAGCCAAAATATTAATGCTGAAAAATTTATATTTTATATCTTCCATTGATATTATTTTCTGAAAAGTGATTAAACTACATAAAAAACACTATCAGTTGCAATTAAGTTGGATCAATTGACCCATTTTAGGGTTTTAAGGTATATATAAAACCTGGAGCTTCTAGTGTTAAAACTGTTTCATACGATAATCGTAGTAAGCTCATGTGTAATTGTTTTGTAGAAACTCTATAAAACTCTATGAAACTCTATGAAACTCTATGAAATAGAGTAATTAGACTTTGAAAAGGGCAGCGAGATTTAAATGATTGTAACCCAAAAGGTTCTCATAAAATAAACTTGCCACCTCCAAAAGCAACTTTTAAAAAATTATAAACAGGAAAAAAAATTTAGTATTACAATAGCATCATATCATTATATCAACATATCATCATATCACCTAAACAGGTCTAAAAAAAAAAACACAATACAACAAATAGCTACGGAATATTTTAATAAATCTTTTACATTTTAAATGAAATAAATTTAAAAAAAAGTTTATTAACAAACTCTTAAGAGAAACTTTCTGTAAGAATCAGGCAAGGCTCAATAGTGACCCTCTTCAAAAACACTAATTTTTTTATATATTGTTGATATTCACACTAGAAGCTCTATTCCAAAATTTTTGCAGAAAATATTCATTGGTTCTCTACATATTAGATGTCAAAATTTGTCTAACTTTTTAGAAATATTGACTAAATGGTGCCGTAAGCATTTTTAAACTTAAAAAAAGTACAAACTAAATACTTTAAATTAGGAATTGCACTTGATTATTGTTTATTGGCTAGTTTATACTTAAAAATTACAAATGAGATAAAACAAAGATTTTGGCTTGTCTAAATATCATGCATTAAAAGTACGCAAAAATTTATTTTTAGTCTTTTTGAATCTTCGTTTTCATCTAAAGCTGCGAGAATCCCATAATTTTTTTTTTAGTTATAAATTTTCAACTAGTTTATTACCTTAAAATATAAAAAAAACTCTGGGCAAGTAAAGGCTTAATCACAAAACTTAATCACAAAATCCAACTAAAAAATGAAAGTTAAATCATTTGGCGCATTTTTCCTGACCACATAATGGCTAAAGCCTTGGGTTTACAAGAAATAGTATAAGAGAAACGTGAACATTGTTCTTTTAATGATCAGATAGAAAAATAATAGTTGTGGGGTATGCACATATTTGATAGTTATTCAAAAAAACATACATGTTGTTTTACAGTTAATTTCTTGACTTATTTTTTAAGCTCATTTGTTCATTAGTTTGTTAGCTTCTTCAAAATCATTTGTTGCTAAGAAGTAATCGCCAGCTTGATTAATTGGAGTCGGGGGACTTATTTTACATAAGATGTTGTCATCAGAATATATAATACTATCTTTCTGGTTAGGCCATCAATAACAATTTTTTTCCAAAAGATACACTTTTCATGCAGTCAACTACAGTACCATCTTCAGTTATCTGAAAATATTAAAACAAATTTTAAAAAATTTATGAAGAACATAATGAAACATAATACTTTTATAAAAAATAATGATTTAAATTTTAATATTGTTATCAATGCTATTAGCTATTAACTTTTTAGTTTTTTTGTTTACCTCTGCAATAACTCCTGGATACCATTGATTTTTGTGAACAATTGCCACCCAATCATTTTTCTTCCATATAACAGAAAGTTCAGTTGCAAGTTTATGTATTTCTTCTTGATATTTCTCGGCTTCTTCATCTTCAAATTTATTGTTATCATTTTCTTCAATAGTCAGTGCAGTCAATTTTCCAATTCTTAATAGATTACTCCATCTAGAAAACAAAGATCTTATTTGTTGGCTTGAAACGAACTCATCCACGGTAAGATATTTTCTTATCAGTGTATTAACTTCTTCTGGTGACATCTTCTTTCCTGTATTTTCTCCATTTATGAAATTTTCATAAAGTAGTTTTTTCTGCTTTATGGAAAAACGAAACGTCTTTCTTGTTGGTAATGGCTAACCTAACTTTTTGAACTTTTGAGAGTATATATTGTTTATTGGGGTAGGTGTGATCTTAACCGATGCGGTTATACAATTTGAATGAACTTGCAAAGCTGTTTTCATCTTTTCAGTGTAAATCTTTTTTACTTTATCTAAAGAAGAAAATTCTTCTGATCTTTTGTGCTGCCCTATCAACATATGTCCCTCTAACTCGATAACTGTTTCAAAATATTCCATACAACCTGTCTCCTGGCAAAAATGTAGTGTATTTAAACCACAATTTCTATTCTTATTTTTTCCCTGAGTTTTTGGCTGAAAGTTTCCTTCAGTACTTGTGAATGGAACAATCAATTCAATTGATGGTTCAACTGAAATGTTGTTGTATAGCACTTTAACTCCTTCTCCAATTTCATAATATCGCCACAAAGTCATGTAGTCTTCTTAGAACTCATAGGAGTGGTAGTTGCTTATATTTGGAATTTTAAGACCAGTTAAAGTAACATTCTCAATTTTTGCAACACTAACCATAGCGCTTTTGATGCCATATCCGTATTTCACTGCTTTTGCAACATCTTCTGCTGTTACTATGTCATTGCCAGCATCTACATAACTTCTCAATATTGTTTAGCAGATGCACTTTCCTAATTGGATTGGTCTTTTCCACAGCAAGGCTTATTAAAGTTGTACCGTAGAAGTTTAAAATTTTTATTTTTGCAGAGCTTGTACATAGATTCGACTGAATAATTAACATGATAACAGTTAGCATTATCTGACTTCGCAAAAATATTTACTATTTCTGGATCATCTAGGCGAAACTGATTTAGAACTGATTCAGCAATAGAGATAACAGAGGAAACACCTTGATCGCATCGATACACAATTGTTAGGTAAATGTGTTTTTTGAGAATGACTTTTATTTTTGTAAAAAAAACATCTATGTGCATACTGATGCCTTTCTTTTCAAAGTAGTCCTTCTGGCCCTCTGGAAATTACTGTAAACCCAGGGCTTTAGCCATTATGAGGTCACAAAATAGGCGCTAAATGACTAAACTTTCATTTTTGAGTTGGATTTTGCAACTAAGCCTTTCTTTGCCCATCGGTTTTTTTATATTATAAAGTACTTAACTAGTTGAAGATTTATAATTAAAAAAAAAATTATGGAATAATCACGACTTTGGATGAAAACGAAAATCAAAAATGACAAAAAAATCATTTTTCGCGTATTTTGAAGCATGATATTTAGACAAGGAAAAACATTTTATTTATCTGTTTTGTTAATTTTTGGTCTAAAATATGATAGCATATATTTTGTTCTATTTTCAAGTTTAAAAATGCACTTGATTACATTTAGTCAATATTTCTATAAATTTACTCAAACTTTGAAATCCAATATCTAGAGAACCAATGAACATTTTAAAAAAAAATTTTGGAACTGAGCTTCCAGTATGAATAGCAACAACATATTAAAAAATTAGCAATTTTGAAGAGGGTCACTCTAAAAAAGTTGTATTTTTGCCTGATTCTTACAGAAAGTCTCTCTTAAACTAAATCCTAAATTTTCATACCATCAGTTATCCCCCCTGTTGCAAGAACAACACGAATCTCTTGTAAACAACAAGTATTTTGTGCCGTAAAGTTATATCGTCTAAAAAATAGAGCTTTAAATTTTCAATAAGAGACCATATAATTAACAAATTTAACCCATTCATAATGTTAACAAATTATTCTTGAAAATTAAAATTTCAGCAAGATAAACCTCATACTAAACTTACTTTAAGTTGAAATTACAGCAAAATAAATTAACCTCATACTAAATTTACTAAAGTTAATCTGACTTAGTAAAAGTATCTATATTTACAGTCCGAAACAGTTGTTTAGAGTAGGAGGAAGCATCAAACTCTTAAATTTTGATCATCTTTTACTTTTAACTAGCATAAAAATTTCAACAAGAGTTAAGAGTTAGATACCTTGTCAACCAATTAGCTTCTTGCTTGGCCTCATTTTCTGTTGAAATTTTGTTATTGGGTTCTTGAAACACATAGCTGTTTTCTTGCTGTTTAGGTACTGCATAGATCGATGAAACAGAACATTTCTGTATTTCTACATTTGTAAAATAAATTCTTGCATTTATTCTATGTAACTTTAAACAAAAAAGCCAATTTTACTTTGTAATCATATAACCAAAATCTTGCATGTACGCCAGGGTCATGAATACTAAAGTAAATACTCTGTAGAATTCTACAAGAACGAGTAGCAATATAACATCAAAGAATGCAGAGTATTTAGCATAATTATAACATAATATGCAGTTATGTTTTTTAAGTCAAAACTTAAGCTTAAGTTTCTAAAAAAGAATTTAAAGGCACTTGATAAAATGGAGCTTTTAGCTTTGGGTTAATCTTTTAACATAATGTGCACATTTGATGCAGATTGAAGAAAGAATTTTATTTTTTAAAAGTTTAACGCTATTTTACCTTTTTCATCTGGCTTAAAAATCATATATGATGGATTGCCTTCTAACAGTACAAGTAGAAACAACTGGACTCTATCACTTAAACATTTATATGTAAATTCTAAAGAATAGTTAGTTGATTCAGCAAGTTTTATGTCCATTTTGAACAATCTATGACAAATACAATGATATTAAAAATATTGCTGCAGAAATTTTATACTATAAATTATTATTACAAAGCTATATAAACATTATTCAAAATCTATATTAACATTTATTGAAAATCTAAATAAATAATCTAAATAGCACCTTAAGACTGTTCTAGTTTGCTCTTCTCGTGGTGTTGTGGTTCCTTTAACATAAAGACAACCGCCTCCATTATAACCATCTTCTGTTTGGTAATCAATGCATTCAATTTGCATACCTTCTTTGGGACCAAGCTGGTACAGGTTGTTTGAAAAAGAAGGTTGAAAGTTTTGTGCACTTAGATTTGTCCAAGATTTTCTCTGCACTACCTAAGAATATAAACATATGTAAAAATATTTATAGTGAGAACTGTTGATATTAATGGAAAAACAAACAAACGAACAAAAAAAACAGCATAACCATTTACTTTTCCTTGCACAAATATACTAGTTCCATATCCCTGGCAAAAGGAGGTAATAAATGGCAGCTCATGAAGAAAATGGGGATAAATATAAGATGTTAGTAGTTCCCAAAATCTAAATAGTAAACAAGAGTCAAAAAATACTACCCATAGAAAATATATATTTTTTAACTTTAATTTAACTTAATGTAATCTTTTAATTCAAGTTATTTTTTGTCAATTTATTTTACAATTAATTTTTATTAGAGAAATTTTGATTTAACAAACATATGCCAGCATCAATTACATTTTTAAAATTGCTTTTTTATGTGCCCACTGTTTATAACAAAAATAATAAATATGAATACAGAATATAGTGAATATGAATTACTTGATTTTCTCAAGGATATCACAGGATAGGTTGCTTTTAAAATATAGCATATATTTTAAAAGCTGTTTGCAGAAGATTAACATAATAGAAAACCTGATTACTTTTTGCTGTTTCTTGTAAAATTCTCTTCACCATGATTTTCCATTACCCAACCAGGAGCAAAAATGGCTACAGATAGGTTTTTTTCTCGAATAACTTGCAGTGCCTAAAAGACATACTGCTCAATATTAAATGAGGATTATGATCAGACTAGAAAGAAAATTTGTGGAAGACAACTTTTAGTTTTTGTTATGTTAGCATCATATCATTATATGTTGATATAATGATATGATGCTATTGTAATACTAAAGTTTTTTCCTGTTTATAATTTTTTAAAAGTTGCAGTTTTTGTTGTTATTTGGTATGATATCTTATTACTTAATATTTATTGTTTATAATTATTAGAAAATTTAAAAGTAAGTTAAAAAGTAAAGTAAGAAAATCAAATTAACAAAAACTGAAATACTTTAAAAATCACAAATAAATTATAACATAACTAACAATTATAAACAATAAATATATCATACCAAATGACAACAAAAGAGATTGGTAAACAATATTAAACAATACAAAATATTTAAAAAAAAAATAAAATAATGGTGTTAAAAGAAAAAGTAATACTTCACCTACTTTATAGGTATTCCAGCCTCCTCCACCAAAACATCCACGACCAAACACATCTACACCAACATAAATATCATAACGTCTTCCTTCCCCACATGTAAGTATGGAATGCTGAAGATCATTTATGGACCAATTATAATTCAAAAATATCCCATCACAAAGGTCGAAGAATACTCTGAAATTTTATTCCAATAAAAATATGTTTAATTTATATATATATATATATATATATATATATATATATATATATATATATATATATATATATATATATATATATATATATATATATATATATATATATATATATTAGTTTTACTTGACATTATAGTAAATACATATATACATATATATATGTATAAATATATATGTATATATATTTACTATATGTCAAGTAATACTAAATACTATACTTATTCTGACAAAAGCAACATTATGCAGATTTTTAAAAGTCTTCATTATGTTGCTTTTATTAGAAAAAATATTTTAATCAATAAATTTTTATATACAGGGCAGCATCTGTAAATTAGGATGAACTTTTTTGTCTAATATATTAAATATGAGCATATTGAGATCTGTATGTGATATTGATCAAATATACACTTATCTTTCAAAATATACAGTAGCTAAAAATAGCTACTGTATATTTAGAAAGATAAGTGTATGTTATACTGTAAAAAATAACAATATGAGAGCTGTAACTATTGTTATTCTTGCACTGGAAGAACACCCAAGAAGATTATCAAGTTTTTCTAGTTACAGAAGGACTTCTAACTAGAGTAAAGTTACAAAAGGACTTGTAACTAGAGTAAAAAAGGATTCTGAAGCTCAGGAGACATTAAGTTCCTCACTTTAAAACATCCTTGTTATGGCAGTCACTGCACAAATTCACCAAAATACAAACAACTTCACATGAGCCATCTACAGACATCTACAAAACAGTCAGAGAGACCTGGTTATATGCCATGAGAATTGGTCAGCTCCTAATAGACACTATGAAGAAGGCATGCAAGATAAAAGCTGCTGCACTGCTAAATAATCTCAAGCACATAACTGCTGGTTTGATAAGATTATTCTCTGATAAGAAGAACTTTAACAAGAACCAGAAAATGAACAGAAGAAATGACAGCTGACTAAGGTCTCTGGGTATACCCATCTTCAAGAATACTAAGTTCCCAGCTTCTATTATGGTCCAGGCTGATATTAGCAATGAGGGTGATGTCATGCTTCCCCAATTCTTCAAGACAGAACTCAGGGTCAACACAAAAGCTACATTGAAGTTTTGTAGGATGTCTTTAAACACTGGATGGACTCCAAGACAAATGGAAGTATTTGTGTGTTCTAACAGGACTTTGCAGCTTCCCATTAAGCCAAAATAACTCAGGCTTGGTTTACAAAGGATATGCCATTCCATTTACGTAGTGAGCTAGCTCACTACTTAACTACTATACAGGGGCGTAGCTGTTGTGGAGGTCAACAAAGTCCCATTTAACACCATAAATTCTGGCAAGATAGCTGTTGCTGAGATGGGCCATAAGAATAAGGACACCATCATCAAGGCTTATGGTGCATTTACTTCCTGTTTAGAAATAATTGTGGCCACTGAGGGTGGTCATGAGTAATGGGTAAACTAACTGCAGTCAATTTGTTTTACATATTTGAAATTATAAATAAAAGAAATATTTGTTTTTTATTATTTTTTATTTCATGGTGCATTAACTATAATTTACAAGCACCACCCTGTAGATATGTCCTTATTTAAAAAATCATAACATGGAAACTTAAATACAGGTAGTAAAAAAAAGAAGATAAACCTGTTTTCTAAACACAGCTTATTCTGCCATTTAAGTTGGCCTGTATAAAGTACACTGTCATACCAAATTACTTCAGCACCTGGTATACGCACATGTAAGCGTTTTGTAAGAATTTGGATGAATTTCTTTAGATTGTCAATTTGTGAGGGCTAAATTAATGATAACATAGTGTAGATAATATTGTTATACTTGGACAAAATTCCTAAAAATGTAACATTTACAAAACAAAAAGCAATTTACATGAAATGTTTTAATGAAAAAAAGAATAAAACATAATATTAAGGTTTCTGCAAACACAAATATCAAGTTATCATAATAAATAATTTTGGTGTTGAAAACACATATCTGATTGAGATCTATTTGTCTTGAAATTTCCAAAAGCTATTTTTATATAATTTTTACTTTCAAATTGCAAATGTAATATAATACTTAATGAAGGCTAAACAAAGTTGTTACTCAATAAGATATATAAGAAGAGTACACAGGAAAACCACAGATCTCCAATACAAATGAAAAATTTGGACATCAGGCACTATTGAGGTGTGAATACAAAATTCCTTTTTTCTCAAAAGTAAAAAAATTAAATTCTTTTCCCCTGTAATCTTCATATATATTGCCCTAAACAAAAAGAAAGCTATAGATTGTCAATTATGATGTATTTTCTTTTTGGATTGCCATTTATAATGCTAATGATAGGAGATTTTCAAATTTGATCAATAACCTGCTGCATTAAACTCTATACATCAGCAGCTGTTTGTTCCTTGATTATCCAAAAAATAATTATTTTTTTTAAATCACTCAATTATTTTACCTGATAAAATCAATTAGGTAATTAAAACAACAAAAACATCAATATCTTAAATTATATATAAATACACACACATACACACACATATAAATTTATTCTACAACCAATATTCCACATATATTTTCCATCCAATGACTTGTCTAATCACATATTATTTATCACTTTCTTCAACAATTGATTTTTCATTGGCATCAACAGGAGTGGCACATGTTACTTGAATGCTTGGACCAAAAAGGGGAGCAATGTCTTCAGCGGTTTTAGGCTCTTTAGATGTTAGGTTAACTTTAAGCGCACGTTTTTTTCTTCGTTTGCGTCTATTTGGTACTTTTAAAATGTCATTATTTGAACTACTGTCTGTGTCTGAATCATCAGTATATTGTGCAATATTATAAGGGACAAAGAATCTATCAGTTTCCTCAGGATTATTTTCAATATCCCACTTCATTTGTAGGGCTTCTGATGCCATTTTTGCTTGCAAATACACCATTGCTTTAAGTTCCTTTTCTTCTTCTGCAGCATCTTTGATTGATTCATTTTCATGATTACCAAAATTACAAATAGGTATTAATCTTGAATCATCATAACAACAAAATACCATAAAAGTAGAAAAGCAAAGCACATAAAATAACTCCAAACCAAAAAAATAAATAACACTTGTAATTATTGCTAAGACACCTAAATGTTCAAAATCATTAAAAAAATCAAGGGAAGGCCCATTAATTGTAAAGATTGCATTCAGTATCCAATAAATGCCACATATATAATTGTAACCCATCACCAAAGCAAGTAATGCTAACAAAACCAAATAGAATAAAAACAGATAGATTGCAATTATAAACACTTTAAATCTTTCATAACGAATAAGTTCTTCTGGTGTGTAATTTACAGACCTCTTTGAAAATATACTAGCAGCAGCATATAAAAGAACTTTATAAAATACATTTCCAAACTTATGAATCATGATGAAGTAAATCAAAAAGCCAATAGGGGTAGAAAATAGGTAAAAACACTGAGATTGCCAGGTTTGAAGAAACATACCTTCTAATCCTAAATAGATAAAGAAGAATTAAACTAATGTTTTAATGAAATTTCCTTTTATACATTTTTTTTATAAATGAAATTTAAATCAGAGATTTTAACTTCAAAAAAATCAAAATTAAGAGTTAATATTGAAACTTCTGAAAATTTAAACATACCTATTGTTGTTACTGATGACAAAACAAACATATAGACTTTTGATATGTCATTGAACTTTCTACGGACTTGCCAATAGTTTTGTTTTTTAAAAGCTCCTTTATAACCATTTTCAAACTCTTTATATTCTTGTGACCCTACATCTAGCAACTTTTGGGTATCAGTGGAAAAAATGCTTAACAAGTAAGATTCAACAAAGTCTGTTTTCTTCACTTCATACCCTTCAATTTTCATATAGACAAATGAAGATAGAACAATCCATAGATGACATAAACACAGCCAAAAGACAAGAGAAGCAGATACGGTAGATAAAACCCCACAAGAATACATTTATATGGAACTTAAACTTGCAACTCGCAATTATTATTCAAAGTTCATGTGGTGCATGAAATTGAATTAATTTTACTAGTTTGTTGATTAGCATTTTCATTTTGCAACTATTGTTAAACTGTTAAATCCTGCTTATTAACAAAATTGTTTTACAACAACTATATTTATTGACAAAACATTTAAAAACAATGTCAAAGCAATTTAAGTATTGAACATCATTAAAAACAACATCATCAAAACAATTAATGATATAATAATGATATAACATTAGGATATCATTAAACTATAAACAAAAATAAATTTTAACTTTCAATGAAAATAAAATGATTAAAAAAACTATAGCATAAAAGTAAATAAACTTTGATTTTTTAAACTCCAATCTTTAAAGCAATATTAAAAGTTGATGACAAGTTAAAAAAGCTCTAATGGAATAAAGGCAACTAATTGGATAGAGGCCAATACTTAAAACAGACAATTTTTACTTTTCCTTTGTTTTCTTAAGAATTGAAATTACAGGAAGCTTTGAAACATGTATTATGCTTTACTATTTAGAGATTATATGTATTCATTGGTTAGCACAAATTAGATCAAAACAAAGCTCATCATTTATTACATATCATAACAATGCATAATTTATCATTATTATAATTGTAAGCAAACACTAAAAAAAAAAGACTTAAATCTGTTAAAGTTGCAATTGAAGTGCAATCAAAAGAGGTTGGATTAGAGTTCAGTTTATTAAATTCCTTTAAAAAATTTCCTGTTAGCTGAAAAAGAAAAAAATTATTGATGAGAACTATTTTAAATAGAGGAATTAGCATATTACACAATTACATTGATAACATATTACACAACAAGTATATTACATAATTGCAAAAAGAAAAATTACATTACACAAACCATTCCAGTTATTTATTAGGTGATAAATTTAAATTATTCTTTAAGTATGAAGCAAATAAAACTATAAAAATTCAATAACAAATAAATTTAAAAGTTTTTTTTTTTAAAAAAAAAACTACTTTAGAGGTATTATATAAATTGAACTGATGATAAAATATTTTTAAAATAAAATTTTAACATATAAAATCAATGAAATAAAAAAAAATTCTTTTATATTACTTAAAAGGTTTCTTAACAATTGATGAATACAAAAAATACCTTTTTGTATTCAATATGGTGATGAGTGAGCATTATGGGTATTCGGAAAAAAATAACAACAACAAAATTTTAATTAACATACTAGTCCATAAGGTATACCAACCCATGTATTGCAAAAAATAATAATTTAATACCAGATCACTTCTTCAATCCCCAAAAATCTCTTTTTTGATTTTCAGATCTTTTGCGTATTTTAATTTCTAGAAACAACATTTTTTTTTTGTCCCTCATTACATTTTTGAGAGATACAAAATGTATGTTCTCTTATTTTTCTTTTAAAAACAACTTTCATTTTAAAAATTACAAATTTCAAGGTCTTTTAACAAACATGTTTTATCGAAAAACGTCTTTTAACAAACAAAAAAACTTCTTTCAACAAACATTTTTATACACATGAAACATAACTTTACTTAATTTTATTAAATATACCATAATTTTAATTCTACTTTGATGAGAGGCTGATTAGTTGTCAGCTCTAGTTTCAGCTCAAGTTTCAGTTCTAGTTGTCAGTTCTAGCTTCAACTCAGACTAGAAGATTTTTTTATTTCCAAAATTTAATTTGAGGTTTTTTTATTTGATATCTTACTTGCCCCCTCCCCCCTTTATGTAGAGTAAAATTTGTGTTCATGGTTTAAGCTAAAATGTTAGCCCTGAACAATTATTTTCTTTAATTTATTCTTCATTTACAAGATAAATAAATTAAAAATATATAACTATTGTAGGTTGCAAGATTATTCAAATTTTTATTTTTATTTTATTTTTGAATTACTAGAATAGACATTTTAACTAGGGGTGTCCCGGATAGGTTATCCGGCCGGATATCCGGGCCGGATTTGTATATTATCCGGTATCCGGTATCCGGCCGGATAATAAAATTATCCGGTTGGTTATACCGGATACTTCATGTTTATAAATAATAAGAAAAAAAATTATACAGTGGTTTTCATAAATTTAGACGCACTCATTTTTTTTTACATATATGTAAGAAAATGCTTAAAATAAAAATAAAATAAAAGTGCTACCGCTATGTTTGATATATAAATTAGTAGAGGAAGTGAAACTCTATTATAGAGTACCTTAATTTTTTTTACAGGATGTTTATTACTCATTTTATACCAGTTAACACAAAAAAGTTAATTGATAAGCTTGATTTTATTTTATTCATAAATTTAGACGCACAATCAAAAAAGTCTTATACCTTGTTAGTTGATAGTTAATTAGTAGTTTTTTTCCCATATTTCTCATTAATAGGCCTAAATTAAATGATTTTGTCAAAAAACCTTATATAAATATAACTTACCTGGAATTAGTTAATCATTATTTAACAAATAAACAAAAGTTAAGTTAGTTTTGCACTAAAAAGACGCGAAGAATGGGCAAAAGACGTATCACTCAAGCTGAAAGATGGCAAATTATTGCTCACATCAAAGAAGGAACCAAAATAATAAAGAAATCGACAGGTTAATTGAAGTCTCTGAGAAATGCGTTCGGACAACGAAGCAAAACTTTCTTCACACTGGTAGTGCCAGCGAGAAAACGAGGCCAGGTAGACCCTTGTCAACCACCAGAAAGCACGATAGTGCCCTTTTTAGAGCTGTCAGACCTAATCCAAGAATTAGTTACAACGAATTGAACATAGAATTCAATACAACGCGAAATACATCTATTTCTAAAAGCACAGTCCGTCGAATACTTATCAAACACAAGATTGGAGTCTACTCTGCTTTGAAGAAACCGCTCTTGCGTCCATATAATAAACAAAGGAGACTAAAATGGTGTCGTGAAAGAAGGTATTGGACAATAGAACAATGGAAAAACATTACGTGGAGTAATGAGAGTAACTTTGAGCTGATCAATCGCAAATCTAACATAACAGTCAAAAGAATGGCTCACGAAAAGTATTACGCCAGGTACATTAGACCGACTGTACAAAGTGGAGGAGGCTCGATAGGAATCTGCTCATGCTTCAATTACAAAGGTGTTGGTATGTGCCAAACATACACCGGAAGAATCAACTCCAGAATATACGTAGAATAACTGGAAAACAACCTAATTCCATCAATTGACCTGCTTATGCTCAATGATAAACCGTGGAAACTTCAACAAGATGGCGCTACTGCACATACTACATACTATACAAAGAAGTGGTTCAACGATAATAATATCAAGACAACACCGTGGCCTCCATACTCACCTGATTTGAACCCAATTGAAAACATTTGGGCTTGGATTGACCGTGAATTGGCAAAGGTTCAAATTTCCACATTGGCAAGTTGAAGGACATCCTAAAGGAGACCTGGTATAGGGTCCCAGAAGCGATGTGCAAAAATCTTGTTGAGTCTATGCCTAGAAGAGTTCTTAGTTGTATTAAAGCAAAAGGCGGATACACAAAATAGTGATTGGTTCATAAATTACGCCTCCTAATGTATCGTGCGTCTAAATTTATGAACAATTTTTTTTGTCTTATTTTTTTAATACCATGTAGTTGTACCTGAGTATTACTTAATGTTTGTATTTTTTTTGTAAATTTTTTTTAATTTTGTATTCTGTATGTATTTATCTAATAAATAGAAAAAAAACTAAACCGAAATCTTTTTTCGTTATTGTTTTATCGTTAAAAAACTAAAAATTTCTATTTTCAATTATGAGTGCGTCTAAATTTATGAAAACCACTGTATAAGCTATTGCTGCAGTCTTAAAGATACACAATTTAACCATGATCAAATCCTTTGGTAATTGACAGAATGACAGAACCTAGAACACAAACTTTAATGTGTTCATCTTTTTGAATAATCTAATAATTAATTAATCTAAATGAAATTAAAAAAATGATTCAACAAAATATCATTCAAATTGAATTAAGAACTAACTGTACACAAGAACTACAGATTTTATCACTCATTTGTAAATTTATTTGCATTATGATGTATAAACAACAACATTTCTCCGCGTTGAGGTAACAGCCTTGATCGCTTTTTCTCATAAATATTTCCATATTCAGAAAACAATCTCTCTGAAAATACAGAAGATGCTGGTGGTGCTAATAATTTAAGGGCTAAATCTTTTAGCAGTGGAAACTTTTCTTCATATTTCCAATAATTTAAAGCATCATTGTTTTTATCTATAATAGATTGATTAAAGAAAACATCAACTTCTTGAGCAACTTGTACAAGAGAGACTTGATCTGAATTTATATGACCATCATTTTCTGAAAAATAATTACAAATGAAATTACAAAATAGGAATTTTGTAAGTATATTTTATGAAATAAGATAAAATTGGCAAAGCAATTTTCATAACTTTTAGAAGTATTAAATAAATATAACACTAACATCTGTTGTCAATAATATACAGTAATATGTTATAATAAAACAATAATTAAATGAATTTTGATAATAATAATAAGAAAAATTGATATTCTTATTTAGTTTTTGATAATAATAATAAAAATTGATATTCTTATTTAGTTTTTAAGTACTATTTAACGACAAGTTTGTTGTAAAATTTCTTACAAACAGAAAAAAGTTCTTACCTCCATTTCCTTCATATTCCGCAAGTTCTAAAAAGCAAGAATCAAAGTCATTTTCTGTCAAATCAACTTTCTTTTTTTTGGCGCTTGGTGTCAAATTATTGGAACATGTAGCAATATTAATAACTTCTGGTGAAAGTTCATTTTTATTTTGTTGATTTTTCACTACAGCCTCTAATAGCATTGATCTTGCTTGCTCTCTTTTATCAATAGGAAGAAATTTGAGCTTGTAGCGAGGATCAATAATGGTGGATAAAACATATCTCTCATCATTTGTAATATCTAGATTATCTTGAGAAAAGAATCTCTTATTTAAAGATGCTAAAAGATGTTTTGTTATTTGAACTGTATCATCTTTTTGATCAACTTTTGATAAAAATCTTTGTAAAGTACATATATTTGGAACAACTGTTGACAAACTACAAACATCAGAACTCATAAACTTAGTAAGTTCATAAAAAGGTTTCAAAATATGCAATAGACTTTCAATGAATTTCCAATCATTTGATGTGAATGTTGGCAGCTCATTATGATCAGCTAAATATATTTGAACTGCTCTTTTAAGTTTCTGAAGTCGTTCTAACATTAAGTATGCACTATTCCAACGAGTGGGGACATCATGCACTAAAAGTAGAGGTGGTTCATTTTGTTGTTGTTGTAATAACTTAAATTCTGTACATGCCTTTGATGAATGATTAAAATGGCCTGCTATCCTACGTGCTTTAGCTAACAAATCTATTACTAATCTTTGGGATAAAACTGCATCCTTAATCACAAGCTGTAATAAATGAATTGTGCAATGAACTGATGTTATTTGAGCAAGTTTACTTCCTAGAGACATGTTTGCAGCACCATCTTTAACTAAAAGATGTCTTCTTTTTGAATTAATTTCCCAGCTTTCTAACATATTGATGAATTTCCCAGCTATATTTATTCCTGTGTGAGATTCTGAAAAATGTGAAGCATAGAGTACAGCATGTTTGCGTTCAAAAGTATTTTTTATCCAGTGTCCTGATAAAGAAATAAATGTTTCATTAGATGAGGAACAAGTCCAAATATCAGAAGTGAAACTTATGGACTGTGCTTTTGTAATTTCATTAAAAACTTTCTTCTTTATATCATCATACAATTGAGGAAGAGCATTCTCTGAAAAAAAATGTCTGCTTGGGATTAAATACCTAGGCTGTAAATGAGCCATTAAACCAATAAATCCATCATCTTCAGTAATACTGAATGGTTGGTTATCTAAAGCAATCATCATGGCTATTTTTTTATGTATTTGCTTTGACTTTTCATTATTAATATCCCATATCTTTTTTGATGAAATACTATCTTCAATAGACATTTGTTTTTTCATTTCACACATTTTCTTTAAAATTAGCATGCTACCTTTTGAACGTTCTTGTGGAACTGAAGATGCTGAAGGTTCAATATTATTTTCTCTTTCCTCTTCATACAGTTTTAAATGAAACTTTTTGGCGTGATTGTGAAGTGGAGTTGTAGAAAACGATTTTTGACCAGAATTATTAGATCCCCTGCTTATCTGCTTTCCACATGGAATGCAAATTGCTATCGATTCAGAAGGATCATTTATTTTAAAAAGCTTCCAAACAAAACTTGTCATTGTAGAATCTTTACTGTTATGATATTTTGGAATAATTGGCTTAAAAAAATACCTGTTAAAGGTTTTATAAATAAAAATTATCCGGCCGGATATCCGGCTGGATAATTTTAAGATATCCGGTTATCCGGTATCCGGCCGGATATTTAAAACAAGCTATCCGGGACACCCCTAATTTTAACATCTTATTCTTGTACTTTTCTGCTTTGTGAAAAATCCTCATTTATTATTTTGTTGTGTATGAAACATAGCACTAATGTCTTTTAATTCTCTTAATAATACCATATTTTCTTTTTAAAAAATCCCCATTTATCTGTTTGCAGAAATTGCTTCCCAAAAATTTACAACATTAAGAGTATATTGCAAAAAATAAAAAATGAAAAGAAAAAAAGCTTATTTTAATCTTCTGAAAAACTGACTCCAAAAGACAAGGTACTGAATTAAAAAGCATGAAAGGCATATAATAAGAATGTAAATGCATACTTTTATAGATACATTAAAATAGAACTGGTCTTTATAGATAAACAAGCTACCAGTGTAATAAAATTTTTGTATCTTTATAAAAAGTTACTTGTATCTTAAAAAACCAATACTTAAAAAATTATAACATAAAAACTTTATATCTTTTATCAGAAAAGGCCTTACCATTATATTGTTTTCAATATTAATTAACCAGCCATCAAACTTGTAATAACAAGCTATTTCCACCAAAATATTAGCAATACGTTTTACTGAACTATCATCCATAAATATTTCAGCACATACTTTTGCCCCATCTTCCCATTCAGTAATAAATGTTCCCAGGGATTTTACACCATGCACATGTGCAGAATTTGTCCAGCAAGGAGGGGGAATAGTAACAAGATTGTGACTGAAGTAGCAAAACAAGTCAATATGATTCCAATCATGAAACCGATAACATTTATCAGAAGCAAAACCTTGAACAAATCTGAAAACAAAAAAAGGAAATCATTTGCAAAAATAACTGCTGCATTTGGCTACTTTTTTCTTATGGCTTACTTTTTATAATCTAACTATTTTAATGACTTAATAAGATTCCTAGTCCCACCCATCTTAATCTTTGAATAAGCCTATATACTCCCAATGGAGTACATAGTATCTTCAATTGTTGGATAACCCTTGAGAAAGAATTCCTCCAATAATCTTTAAAAGCAAAGAATTGAGATGTTATAGAAAGGTTTTAAGTTAAAACCATTCTAATTTTCCTTGACATGGAATAACAAAAGATTACATGAGACTATTTTTAAAATGTCATATGCAATAAAACTGTTTTGGAATGGTACAATTATAAAAATTTTTTATAACTTTAAATCTTAATATATCTAACTTTAATAATGTATATTATCATTAAGAAAACTATATTTACCAAAACAAATATATCAACTATACTTTTACATTATTAATAAGATACTTTCAATTATTTTGAAAACCTGCAAATAACATCCAGCTTTGATTGGTGATTTAACTTTGATTACTTTTTTTTTTATCTTGAGTCAGAATTTTTTTACTTAAATACTGCATTAACTTCATTTTTTAACATTTGGTTAACATTTTTTAAGCAATAAAAATTACAGATGTAAAATGCTTTTATAAAGTTTAATTACAACTGAAATTTAAGCTTACATTTATCCTAATAAATATTTTTGAACTATCAAAATTTGTTTTTTTTTTTTATGTTGTTGCTGCTGTTTTGCTGCTGTTATTAATTGTAAATCAAATAAATTTATTTAGACGATAAAAGAGTTTATTGATACTTTTTAACAGTTAAATTGTAAAGTATACTTAAAATGATAAAAATATTGGGAAAACATGACAGACAATGATCAAAACATGACACATCATAGACAAAAACCTAATTTGATGATTTCACAGGAGTGTGTATTCTTCTAAAAAAATCTTTTTAATGTTTCATGTACATATTTATTTTTGTGAAAAAGTTTCTTTTTCTCAAAGCTTATACAACAAAACCTTTAGGTTGTTAATACTTCTACTTAGATATATCTTATAATAAAAATATATATCACCTATCTTCAGTATATCCACCTTTCATATCATGACAAACAAGAGTTTTGCCACAATTTCTCATTCTAGTAATATTTCTTCGAGGAATAGTGCTTATACAAAATTCATCATAACCTGGAACCCAAGCAAGCATCTCATTAATTGATTTGATTGGAAGAATAGTTGGTAATGAGGGTTCAGACCAAGAACTGAAAGATTTTAAAACCACCTAAAATTTTAATTAAGGTGCACATTAATAATGTTTAAAAAGCTGATTTGAACATTTTTCTAAAAAGATTATTTAATCATTATACTATATATATATATATATATATATATATATATATATATATATATATATATATATATATATATATATACATATATATATATATATATATATATATATATATATATATATATATATATATATATACGGTAAGTAAATTTGTAAAAAAAAAGAATTTCTGAGAATAAATTGCACGAAATTTCAAATTACCATTTAACATTTTAAAATGTCAATGATAACATTTAGGAGTTTATATTGAAATTTTTTAATGAAATGAATTTTATATTAAAATGTATTTTTACCAAAAGTATACATTTAAAATTTACTACATTTAAACAAATGTTTCAGCTTACAAACCTAGATATATTAGCTTTAACAATCAATTCAATTAATTTTATAGAGTCAAAAATTACCTCATTGATGAGTCCTTTTTTTTCTCTTTTTATGAGGTTTAATTTCTCTTTTTCTTCTTTTGATGTAACTGAACTATTATCTTGATGAACTTCAGTTTGATTAGATTTAAAGTTTGTATTTATTATGCTAGTCTCTACATAATGGGACAGTGAAGTCAAATGTGGATCATCTGCACCTAGTTTTATTTTATTTTTTTTATTTGTACTTTCAACAATTTTTGTTGATTGTGGCAATATTGAAAATGAGGTAGACTTTTTCTCACTAGCTTTCTGGAGTTCTTCATTGGACAAAGCTTGAGACTTTTGAAAAAAGTCTAATCTAGTCTTTAAAAGTTCCTCTTTTGATAGATTTTTTGGTTGATCGTTTACTTTCTGGAGTTCTTCATTGCACAAAGCTTGAGACTTGTGAAAAAAGTTTAATCTAGCCTTTAAAAGTTCCTCTTTTGATAGATTTCTTGGCTGATCGTTTACTTGCTTCTTCTTGAAATTATAATAGAAAAATAATACAGTAATAAACACAATTATCAAACCACCAGCAATAGTGTAGATATCAGCCATATTTGTTGTGGATTAGAAATAATTTGATGTTCCTCTGTACTCCCCGAAAATGATTTATAAAAAATAAAAGGTTATGTTAGTTTTTCTTATCTTTGAGACTTTACTCTTGTGAAATTATAATTAAAAGTGATTTGAAAGAATGATTAAAAAAAAAGATTAAGAAAAAGAAATTAAGAAAAAACAACGCATGACTTTAATTTTACAAATTCGACTCTCCCAGGAGAAGAGTATGAAGAGAACGCTCCTCCTTTTCAATAACTAATTTTAAAGAAAAATTTAAAGGTAACAGCAGTTTTTTTGAAATAAAAGTGGTTTTTTTTTTTTGAATTACATTTGCAGAAAATGATTAGAGCAAACCTTATTTTTTTCTATTATTTAATTTGGGTTAAGTAAATTACTTAAAACCTTTGAGAAAAAACGCTCTTCGTACTACACTTTTTTGCATGCCATTTAGTGTATTATTTATGCAATTTAGTGTATTATTTGTGTAATAGTTAATTATAGTTGTTTAATACCTAAAAAAAAATTTCTTTCAAAAGAAAAATTTACTAATACTTTATGGGTTTTTTTTTGTTGTTGTTTTTTACTTTTTTGTTTTTGTTTTATTCATTTTCGCATGTGCTTAGTTCGTGTTAATAGCGTGAGAACAAATTTGATTGGATGAAGAATGGTTTTGTTGAATTGTTACATCATCTCGCACAATTTTTTCATTTTACGGTTTTTAATAATAGTTGGGAAGAAAAATTCAGACGAGATGGAGCGAAAATAAGGTTTCCTCTCCAAATTCAAGTGCCAGGCACTTGCTTAAATCAAATTTTTAAAATGACGTAAGTATTTTTAACTTTTCTTCTAATATCTCAGGTAATACATTCTCTAAATATTATGAATATCATATATATGTATCTTCTTGATTAGGCTTGAAAACGGAATTTACACCACCTTCGGGTTCTTTTTGAATTTAAATCAAAACTTCAACGAAAAAAAAAATGATAAAAAACAACCGACTAGATCTGCTTTATGGCAGCAATAAAGATGAACTTAGTTTTTACAGAATTGGTGCTGGGGTGCCACTTATTGGATCAATACATAATAAATCTGTTGCTGGACTTCAAGTCCTTCCTTCAGGTTGGTTTTCTTTTATAAAAGCTTGTTTGTTTGTTTTTTTTTACATATTTGTTTCACTTGTACTTAAGAATCTTGAATCCCAAAACAATATGGTATTTCTCAGTACTAATCTGCAATTGCGGTTAATATGATTAAAGAGAGTTAATTTTTAAACCAAGTTCACAGTTCTAGTTTAGAAAAAATAAGCTTTCTATAAATTTATATAAAACTAAATAGGTTTTTAATTTTTTTAGGTTTAGATTTTGCTTGGGTATTTTCAGACAACAAAACAATTAATCACTATGAAGAGAAACTTGATGCTGAGGAACAAATTAAAGATAGTGTTTCATTTGAAGATTTAATTGATTATAGTGTTAATTATGAAGAAAGCTCCAATTCAGCTTACTCTGTTGATGATATCTTTGATTTTGGTACATCTTCACCTGACAGCTCAACATCAGATGATTGGTTTGAGAATTCAACTTCTGTCCCTTTTTTATTGAATGATGAATTTAACAACTTAACAGTACTTCACTCAAATGCCAATATGTCAATAAATAAAGACATACACTCTACTAAACAATTGCAAGAGAAAATGGATCCTGAATATGTTTTTATTGATGTTGCAAGTCCATCCTCTGTTGATTCTGGTTCAATATCTGAAGATGATCTCAGTAACAATACACAAAACCTCATTTTAGAGCTTTTAGGCTTAAGTCAGGCTACAATTCCAGAAGAAGTTACTACTTTCAATGTGGCAACAGTAACTCATGACAATTTAATATCTCAGTTGCCTACCAATTCTTCTTTAACTTTGGCTGATGATAATTATGCTTCTGATGAAAGTGTATGGCAAATGCAGCACAAATCAAGTTTTGGTAAGGCTAAGGTTGGAGCTAGTAAGCGATCATCAAGAACAATTGAGCAGAGGTTGCGAAAGAAAGTTCAAAACCGTAAAGCTGCCTCTAGATATAGAGATAAGAAAAAGTATGAATTAGATGACATTTTTAATGGTGCTGCTGAACTTGAAAAGCAAAATAATGAGTTAAAAGAGAAGGTATCTGGTCTGCAAGTTGAAATTAACTATCTGAAAAATTTGATGCTAGATGTTATACAAGCACGCTTGTCAAATAATGATAATTAAGTCACTAAAAATCTATGTTCTTTAGAATCAATTGCCTGCATGGTTGTTAATTGTTTTTAAAGTTTTGTTTTTTTGTTTTTAATGTATGCCCCGTAGTACTAATTTGTAATTAATTAATCTTTTATCTTGATTTTGTTTTTGCTTAAACTTGTTTTTCACATATATATAAGTTATACACATACATATAAGTTGTGTGCAGAAATCATCTAATCACACTATTGATCTCATAATCTTGTACAACATCGTACATCTATACTTAACCAAAGTATTTTTGGATTGGAAAATTTCTTATTAATGCCAGTCTGATCAGTGAAACCCTTTGTTGAAGATTTTTTTTCGGGTATCTTTTTTATTTAAAACTTAGTCTTAATAAAATCAGATTATTTCCTCACAATAAGGTTAGATTCCGAAATGGAAATCAATGAATAATTTTGTATCAAGGAAAATCTACACAACTTTTTGAATAAATAAAAATTTATTTAAACTTAAGACGGAAAGGGTCAAGAATTTTACTTTTGATTTGAGGGACTGATTAATAGTAAATGTAAAGATCGTTAACTCTGCCTATTCATCACTATCTTATCTATGTAAGTCTCAAGATTGCATAGATTGCGGAGAAAAAATGAAATTCAGCATAACGTCTGGGAATTTGTTTGATCATCTTATCACCAATGTTGGGTCATAAACAAGTAAGAATTAAACGAACTTTAGGTGCCTTTTTGAAAAAGCTAAATCATGTTTTTTTATTACCAGTGAACCAAAAAAATATCAATTATGAAACGGAAACACATTGTCGTAAAAAGTCTGAAATGTTTGAAACTATGTATCAGGCAATCAAAAAAGTTCGTGCGGTTTTGCAGATCCATAAGTAAATTCACATAAAAACAGTTTTAATAAAGTTTATTTTGAAAAATAGTCTCCGTCAGCAAGAATAACTTTCTCCCATCGTGAAACAAGCTGGTATATTCCATTTTTATAAAAGTCTTGAGTTTGGTAGCTAAAAAATTGAATTAACTCATTTTCGAGATCTTCTCTATTTCGAAACTGTGAGGTAGAATCTCCTATTGTAAACGTGCTAGAGTTTCCCGCGTGATTTTTGCGGTGTGCGGTCTGGCGTTGTCCTGGTGGAATACAACACCTTTTCTGTTTGCCAAAGCTGCTTGTTTTTGGTGAAGAGCAACCGAAACTTTGTCCAATTGGGCTGAGTATATCTCAACAGTAATGGTTTGTCCACTTGGTAGCAACTCATAGTGAACGATACCTGCTGTAGTCCACCATACACACAGCAAAACCTTTTGTTGGTGAATGTTTGGTTTAGGAGTCATCGGTACTGGATCGTTACCGGCTAGCCAATGATATGTTCGTTTTTTGTTGCAGTACATAATCCATTTTTCGTCGCACGTCAACACCCGGTCAAAAAATGGTACTAAATTGTGGCGGGAAAGCAATGATGACAAATGGTTAAGCGCTGTAGCTTGTTTGCTTCACTCAATTCATAAGTTACCCTTTTGCTCAACTTCCAACGTTTTCCAAGTTGGTGCAAATGTAAACGAATAGTTTCATCACTCACATTAAATCTTAAGGCTAGGTCCTGACATGTGTTGACTGGAGTCCTGCTTTACTACGGATGTTCTTCCAGATCTTGGTTCATCTTCAAGGTTTTCATTTCGAGAAGAAAATTTTTAAACCACTTTTGACACGTCCGTTCTGCTATGGTACCTTCCCCAAAAGCAGCGCATATCTTACGACAAGCTTTTGCAGATTTGGTTTCAAGTTTGAACTCATAAAGTAAACAGGCGCGAATTATCGCATCTGACACAGCCATACTCCACTTAAGACTTTTAAATTTAAAACGCACTAATAAAACTTATGAAACACACTGATTGATTCTCCTTAAAACAAGCTTTAATTTATATAAAAAATCATCCCCCCACCACAACCAGTTTTCTTAATACATTTCTTAGAAATGTATAATAAGAAAAACCCGCACGAACTTTTTTGGTTGCCTGATATAATCTAACAGTTCTTTAGAATCTCTAAAAAAGATTTTAGTGACAATATACTGATATTTCTTAAAAAAATTACTGACATTGCTTCAAAAATTTTAACTGAAAAATTGCATTTAATTTTGACTCAAAATAACTCTAAACAAAACTTGATTTAATTGATAAGAAGATAATTAGGGACAGGCGAAAAACACGGAAATTACGGTGTTTTTCGCACTTTTACCGTGTTTTTCGCCTGTCCCTAAAGATAATCAATGAAATTGATAATATTAACTAATTGTGCTTATTATTTTAAATGTCCTTCTGCTACAGCAGAAAATTACCGGAAAAAAATAATTAAGTTCCGTTTATATGCATCGTTCTGGTACACATAAATGTGGTCCGAAAAAAAAAGACCTAAATAATGAGTCATCTTACTTCTTATTTGACCCACTTCTCACAACTCAAAGAACCTAAAAATTATCTCATTCATAAAATATTGTAGGTCTTCGGAGAATTAGTCTTCTTTTAAGCTTTTGACATAAAGTAAGCAGACGTTTCAAAAGTTCTTCATTTGGTATTTTATAGTATACTATCAAATGGTGTAAACTATTTTAGACGATTGATAACTTTGAATTTTGTCTTGAACTAATCATTCAAAATTTTTTGGGAAATTTTCATCTATACACATTTATAACGATGAATTCTACAATATTTATTCAAAAGATCATAAACCATTTTTGCGATTAAGTTTTTGTACATTGCTTCCCATATAATAGCAATTAGCAGCTGTAGTTTCATCATCATCATTATCATCATCATCATCATCATCATCATCATCATCATCATCATCATCATCATCATCATCATCATCATCATCATCATCATCATCATCATCATCATCATCATTACTATTGGTGTTGTTGTTTTTAGGAGAATCTAAAGCGTTCATACCTAAATTCATTTTATAAAAACGAATGTCAATGAGCGTAAAAATATTAATTAATTTTCTAAATAAGCAGTTTGAGAAGGAAGTTCTTTTGCTTTAAATCTATTTAATTCATATTATGTAAGCCTCTTAGCTTAAAAATCACCGTAAGCAAATTTTAGATGCGACAAAAACTTTTTTATTCTAAAAGCGCATCAAAAAAAGGTTATTAAAAAGTAAAAAAAAGTTTAACATTTTATAAAGTAAAAAATGACTAAATAGGCGGGGAAAATTTAATAACTATTCACAGCAGGAAAGCTATATTCTTCCGTACAAATTCTCAAGAAAGATTGTTGCTTTTTGTTGCTTAACACGCCTAAATCTTAATTTGGAGAAATAAAGTATTATAGCAACTATTTGTTAGTTCATATAAAAGTTATGTTCTATCCAATTATTATTTCATTATTATCATGTAAGATTGATAAAGATTTGGTAACCTTTTTTTTTTTAAAATAAAAACTATGCAAAAAAGTATCAAAAAGATTGAATGTGTAAGAATTGATTGTGTGACACTAATATCCTTGTACAGTTACATTATCTTTATCATTACATTATGATTAAAAGATGTTTTCCACTCGTTCTTCGCATCACTGATGTGTTTTTGTCACCTTAAAGATGTGTTTTTGTCACAGAAAGCTTATCGGCAACATCTCAAGTCAAACAATCTTTGTTTCTTCACGGGAAATAGTCACCTTTTTACACAGTTGTTATTAAACATCGAAGACACTGCTTTAAAAGAAAATGTTTTAAGTAAAGAAAACTTGTTAAATTAAAGCAGCTGCAGTTCTTCAATAAAAAAATTAGATTCCAAGTATTGTGTGTGTGATGATGATGTCAATGAAGGTAAACACTTGTTGGATTTCTTGTTTTTATTATTTTTGTACTTTCAATTTTCATCATTCCAAGCTTACTTGGGAAAAGGTGGGGAGTATTTTTGTTTTAATTATTAGAATTTCAGAAAAACGTTTAATCTCTATATCTTTATTTAGATAACAAGCTTTTTTTTCTTTTTTAAAGCAAAATTCTTTTTTTACATAAGATTTTTCTTTTTACACATTGCTTTGTCCTGTTGTTCAAAACGTAACAAGGGGAGAAAAAAATTTGTGTTATCATAAAAGTTTCGACAGGCCAAAATAATGAAAGACTGAAAGTATATTTTCACGTTTTATCTAATTGTAATGTTGACTTAATAAATAGCACTTAGAGTGAATCAATAGAATTTTATCGATGTGTTTAATTAAACAAGAAACTTCTCAATAATCAACAATCAAAAAATGTAAAAATAAATATTTTTTTTTTTAACGTAAAAGTATTTTTTTATTGGTATACTGAGACTTTCTGTTAGGAGAACTTAAAACGTTGTTATTGTTTTACCTCAATTTTTGTATTTGATATTTTTCCATAGGAGTCCTCCTCTTTAAGGACACTTACAACCCCGCTTAAAACTTCTTTAAGCACGCATCTTACATCTAAACCAAAATTAACAACGCCAACAGCGATTTGTAAGAATTCATTGTTAAGGAATGATAAAAGTCTTCAAATAGAAGGAACATCCGGTTCAACAAAAAACATATTTAGTACTTCTTTTAATGAGGCTCGTAACTTATTTGTATCTCGGAATGCTCATAACATAATTCTAGAAAAAGCGCGACCACGATCGCGAACATGGACACAAGGTCAGACTGAGTTGAAAAAAGGTCAAACATCAAGTTTACTGTATACGCCTGTTGTATTTTCAACCAATTTCTCAGAAAAAATAAAACCTTTTAAGTTAAAAGTTGATCAAAAAACGAAGTGTCTTCGAAAACTCAACGAAATTGTCGGAAAAATATTAAAAAAGAATTTAGAACATTGGCGTTATGATCCAGATCTATCTAGAAAACGATGTACAGTGTTAAGTCAAATCATCGAGACAACGATAAAAACAACTTTAAATGTCGATCAAAATGTTTACAAAGTTGTTGCAATTATTTTTATAAGTGCTGTCCGCGGAGATGGAATGAAACATGCATGTCAATGCAGTTGGTACCCTGATACTGATTTATTTGTTACAGAAACCTTTCGTCGTGAAGACTTAACTGCAGTTGCAAATGTTTTTGCTACGTTAATTGAACGAGGAGATACTTGAACGCATTTTTTGAAAGAAAAAACAAAGCTATGTATGAGGGGTGTTTATCTAAACTAAAAGATCTTTGAGACAATTGTTTTTGTGAGCGAACTTCAGAACGAAATATTACAAGGTTTAACTTTGTTTAATTAAGATTTTAAAATCATCCGCGACAGCTAAAAAAATAGAAAGCAAAAAGTAATATAAAATCAGTATATCAGCGAATTAACGATTAACGTACGAAAAAGATCTCAGGGAAAAATCTTTCAAGGAAAAAAACTTTAAATGCGAAATTACTTTACTAACTTTATATAAAATATGAAGTTTGATGGGAATAAATAAAATCAAAAATCCTAATATCGGCTTCTATCAGCTGTATGTATGTATGTATGTATGTATGTATGTATGTATGTATGTATGTATGTATGTATGTATGTATGTATGTATGTATGTATGTATGTATGTATGTATGTATGTATGTATGTATGTATGTATGTATGTATGTATGTATGTATGTATGTATGTATGTATGTATGTATGTATGTATGTATGTATGTATGTATGTATGTATGTATGTATGTATGTATGTATGTATGTATGTATGTATGTATGTATGTATGTATGTATGTATGTATGTATGTATAAATTATATTCACATATAAGAAAGCACCTTGTTACTTAATCATAATAATATTTATTTTTGCTGCCGACTTTTAAAAAAAGATTTTTTCTAACGATTCCAAGTATGGTATGAGTTTCTTTAAACATTAGAAAAAACAATTTTTCTAATGTTTAACTACAAATATTCTAAGTATGAAAGTTATACTCTAGAAACATTATGTCCAATTCAGAATTTGAACAGCAAAGAAGAAGATGCAAAAATTTATATAGAAAATATTGTCTACCTGCAGTAGTAATCTCTTTAAGGTTTGTAATTCTTGTGATAAAAATCTATTTTTTTCAAGAAGTTCAATGTTACTTTTTCGATATTCTTGAGCTTTTTTCAAAAGATCTTCGTTACATAACTCAATCAAAGAGAATATTCTTCTATTTCCATTATCACCATAAACCTCCTGTTTTACAGAAAAACGTTGCTCGTCTCCCCAATTACTTTTAGGAGCAGGTTTTGATTGAGAGTAGACTTCCATTTCTTCTTTTAGTTTTTTACGTTTGCTTGAATTTACTTATGATAATAGTTTCTTAACTGAAAGCTTAACAAAAAAATTATCACTTGAAATATATTTTTTAAATACTTAGTTGTATATATATACTCATTTTTATAAAGTTAACCACAATGACGAGAAGTTTCGTCATTAAATTATGCAATAAGTCAAAGTTATTATAGGAATATTACATCACATAAGACTTTTAGTTGAAATATATAATTCCCGATAAATTACACATTTGACATGTTGAAACTTCTTTAATTTATTTAGATAATGTCACTGTAGATTTACTTTAAATTATTAACTAATAATTTAAAGTTCTGCCTCACAATCTTATATTCGTTGAAATTTTAAAAAACTAGGTTTAAAGTATTATAAGAAACGTTGCGCGGCAAAGTACAGTCAACAGCAACTTGAACAAATGCTTAGCAAGTGTCGAAAACTGCGAAGAAGTTTGGCAAAAAACACTTTATATTTTCAGATAACAACATTCCCGGAATGCCAGAATTTATTCATGCAAAAAACAAACCAGTTCACCAGATGCAAAATTTAAATGTAAGAAGTTTGCACCAAAGTTTCTTGGTTGACGTTATCCAGTTAAGGTTTTTCTCGCTATAAAGAAGACCAAAGATCCAGCAATCAATGCAGTATATATCGTCAAAATTCTTTGCCAAAGTTGTTAAAATTTATCAGCAAACATCATTTACAAGATAAATATTTTTTTGGCCTGACCTAACCATATCTCATTATGCAAAAACAACAAAGAATTGGCTAAATGAGCACTATACCTTTGGCTAAATTGAACAATATACCTTTTGTGCAAAAGCATATAAATCCAACGAATGTTCTAAAAGCCAGGCTAATCGAGGGCTTTTAGTCCATTTTGAGTGATATAGTTTATAAACAAGGTTGGGTGGCAAGGAATGCAAAATTAGCGAAGTGGATCAAATGACAATAAAAAAGATCGATATGAAAATTGTCCAGACCATGAAGAAGGGTTTTGAAGTAAATTACGAAAAATTGAAGAACAGGAACCTTTTTCTATTTTGTGAATTGTGAGCTGTTTTCATCCCTGTTTTTCATGCCGTTTTGATAAAATAAACAGAAAATAAAAGAGAAAAGTGACGTAGAAACAAGTGTTTTAATTTTGTCTCAAAACTTTGGGTTATAAATGACCCGTTCTATAATTTTTGAAATTCTGAACTCGATGGAATTTTTCTTGTGTATAACTTTCATACTTAAACACTTGTAGTAAAACAACAGAAACTCATAATATACTTGGCACCATCAGTAAAAATCTTTTCTTTTTTTTAAAGTTGGGAGTAAAAAAATCTGCTGTTGATTTCGGTGATGAAACTATTAGTATATCATATGATGATGTATCTACGGGGAAGTACCAACATTTGTCTTAAATTTCAGTGTATTAAAGTTATCACAGTATAAACGTTTTTTTTTTTTAATGTGTCAACATGTCTAGTTTTGTAGCAGATAAAGTGTTTTTGCGGGCAACTTTGTGACATTATTTTTTTCAAAAAAAAACAAAACTGCAGCTTAGGCGCACAGAATACTTGTCGAGACGTATGGTGAGCATTCTTCATTAGAAAACACATTCAGAAACTGGTTTCGACGCTTCAAAACCAATGTTTATGATCCGGACGATAAAGAACGCTCTAAGGCACAAAAAAAATTTGAAGATATTTGAGACCAGCTCTAAGGGATAAAAGGCCAGAATACCAACACAGGCATGATAAGGTGATTTTATTACACGATAATGCTTGGTCACATGTTTCAAAATCTGTAAAAACTTATTTAGAATCACTCAAACGGGAAATCTTATCCCACCAGCTTATATATAGTAGTAATAAGTAGTAATCACTTCAAGTGATTACTACTTATTCCGTTCGATGGCTGATGGCTGATCAACACTTCCAAACATATGCAGAAACTAAAAACTGGATCAATACGTGTATATCATCAAAGAACGTATCGTTTTTTCGTGATATACACGTACATATAATACAAGTTTTATTAAAAACATTTAAATTTATAACTATACATACAGACTTAACTAATATTTAGTGTGATCACCTTCATTTACAATAACATCTTGGAGCCTTTTATTTATACTTTTATACAGATTTTCAATAAATGGGATGGGGATATTATACCATTCTTCTTTTAGAACATTCCAAAATTCATTTACATTATTTGCCAACCTTTCCATAATCTTTCTGTCTAAGTAGTCCCACACATGTTCGATTATGTTCAAATCAGGGCTCAGAGGAGGCCAAAGCATGGTTTGAAGCACTCCGTTGGGATCTTTATCTTGTTGTAGGATAAAATAATCCCCGATCAGTTGTCGTCCAGAAGGCACAGTATAATTATGTAAAATATTTTTATATTTTTCACCTGTAAGCTTTTCTGTTATTCTAACAATATCCCCTACCCCTTTTATTGAAATACACCCCCAAACTTGAATATTCCCAACACCATGTTTGATAGTTGATGCTAGACATGGTTCCTTCGATGCCTCTCCCTTTCTTCGCCTAACATACTGACATCTATTCGTCCCAAATATTTGAAATTTAGATTCGTCTGTAAATAATACCTTGTCCCATTGATTTTTCTGCTGCTCTTTGTGCTCTCTGGCGAACTTTAATCTTTTTTCTTTATTATCTATGCATAACAAAGGTTTTTTAATAGCTACACAGCCTTTTAATCGAGATTTTAATAAAGATCGTCGCACAGAAGATGCATGTACTAAAGTTCCACTAGATCTTTTAAGATCTTGAACGAGTTCTGCGCTTACTTTCTTGCGATTTCGTAGCGCTGTTATTTTTAAAAACTGGTCTTCACGTAAGCTTAACTTCTTGGGATGACCAGACTTCTTTTTATCCACTACATCACCAGTTGCATTATATTTTTTAACTACTTTATGAACTGAGGCTCGCGAACAATTCACACGTTTGGCTAATTTAACTTGACTATAGCTCTCTTCATGTAAAACAATGATGCGATTTCTGTCATTTATTGATATTTTTGGCATTTTATTCGTACTGAAAAGTAATTTTATTAAAAAACAAAATTTTTGAAATAAGAAAAAAATTTTTTAAAAGAAAAAATCTGTAGTTAACACGAGAACTCAACAGTAAGTAAGAATTCTTCTCCACGTTTTTTATTTATCTAAAAACATTTAACAATAATAATTTTAAACAAAATAGATAAATAGTACAGTGGTTGATGTAATCAATTTCAAGTGTTGATCCTTGTCCTCAATAAGTAAACAAACATTATAAGTGGGTGAAAAATGATACGAGTTGAAACCATCTTATAAATATTAATAAAAAAAGTTATATTATTAACGAAATCATTAACTAATAATAAATAAATATAGCTTTATTTAAAACAATATCTTAGTTTAAAAACTCAATATTATTTACTTATATTTATATAAATGTACATTTTTAAAAGAATTTCTTAGGTGCTACTTTCTTTTGCACAGTACTGTATATATATACATATATATATATATATATATATATACATATATATATGCAGTATTGGACAAAACATTTGCAACCAAATAATGCTTATTTAGTTTCTTTATATAAAAGTGCTGCATTTTTTCAATTTAGAGAAATAACTATGTAACTGTTTAGAGACAAAGTTCTTCAAGTTTTATCCATCACAAAGCTCATTATTTGTACACAAAAATTAATGAATTAATCAAAAGTATTAAAAAAAGTTCATTTCCTTCTGGACAAAACAAGTGCAACTCGACAAAATGTTGATCAAGCTGTATTTCACTATCAATATTTTGTGGCGAATCCTTTGTTGTTGATCACAGCCTTGCATCTTCGAGGCATAGATTCAATCAGGTGATCAATGAAACTTTGAGTATCGCTGCCCAGGTCTTTTGGATTTGTTCAAACAGTTGATCCTTACCCAACTAGCACACAACGTTAAAACAACAATGAAACAACGTTGTAACAACGTTGATCAACGTCGATCAACGTTATTTCAACGTTTTTTCAACGTTGTGTGCTAGCAGGGTATTACGAACACTTTCACGATTAATTCTGCGGTTGACAATCTCCCACAGGTTCTCGATAGGGTTGAGATCCGGAGATTGAGGCGGCCAATCCATCACCGATAGGTGGTTGTCTTGAAACCACTGCTTGACTACTTTTGCAGTGTGTTTCGGATTGTTGTCTTGCTGAAAAACCCATTTTATTGGCATATTCCATTCAGCATGAGGTAACATAACATGTTTCAGGATATTTTTATACATGAAACGGTCCATTATTCCATCGTTTCGATGTATTGGACCTAGACCGTTAGCAGAAAAACACCCCCAGACCATTACATTGCCTCCATAATGCTTCATGGTCTTATGGTAGTAACGTAAACCGAGGCGTTTTCCGGCCGGTCGACGTACACGGCAAATGCCATCGCTCCCAATGATGTTGAACTTCGATTCATCGCTGAACAGGAAAGTTCGCCATTTCTGCACATTCCAGTCAATATGAGATGTAGAAAACAGGAGTCTTTTCTTCTGGTTTTTTAGTTAAATCAGCGGTTTCTTTGCAGGGCGTCGAGAAAACAATCCGGCTTCAACAGCACGTTGTCTGATTGTTCTGTCCGATACAGGCAGCTCTAATTGCTTTTGTATCTCGACTGATGATATCCAAGGATCCTTCTTGACGGATCTAACGATAATAGAATCCTCTCTAGAAGTGGTGGAACGCGATCTTCCACCTTTGTTATCTGCTGCCAACTTCCCCGTAGAACGATATTTGGAACATAGTCTTGATACGGTCTATTTTTTCACGCGATATTTATCACAAATAGTTTTTTGTGACATTCCACTTACGTAATCGCCAATAATTTTCTTTCTTAGTTCCAATCCAAGACTGTCGGGAGCCATTTTTGCACTTGAAGTCATAAAAATAATAAAAATAAATAATCACGCTTCTCAAGGCTTACCGTGTTATATTTACCTTGTGATGATACAATAATGCTCTGTGGAACACAACGTCTTGGTTGGATGTGGACTGTATTGATGTAATGAAACACTTGTTGTATTTCACTTCTTGTATTGATGTTCTTCGATAAAACACTTTGATAAAACTCACTTCGATAAACTGTCTTGAAAATATTGACTGATTGACTTCCATATACTGACTGAATTACATGTCGATTTACATGTCTCTTATATAGTAAAATGAACCTGTGTGAACCTGTTCTGGAAGATTCCAGATGCTTTTTTTCAATGCTTCTGGAAGCTTCTGGATTCGTCTGGATGCTTCTGAATGTTTCTGGATATTTCTGGATGCTACTGGATGCTTCCAGATGCTTCATCTGGAAACTTCTGGAAGCTTCTGCATGCTTCTGGAAACTTCTGGAAACATCTGGATACTTCCTTTAATTATTAAAAAACTTCCGTGACGTTGACACGGACCAGACTTAAGAAAATGAAACAAACCAAAAAAGTTGCACTTGTTTTGTCCGCTGCAAAATGGCACTTGTCAACGAAATTCTGCCTGTGTGCTGTCACCTGTCAGCTGATTACTCATGTCATGGCATGCTATGACTCCAGACTCCTGAACTGTTTGCTGTGGTAGTATAGTTCATTTCGTTTTTAAGACGTAAAATTAGGAACACTTTTTAGCATTGTTCGATGTTGGTTGCAAATGTTTTGTCCAATACTGTATATAGTATTGTAGAAATTATGTTAATATTTCCAGTAAGAGTGCTCAATACAGCGTAGAATAAGTAGAGCGAATATATTATTATTATTATTATTATTATTTTTATTATTATTATTATTATCATTATTATTATTATTATTATTATTATTATTATTATTATTATTGTTAATATTATTATTATTATTATTATTATTATTATTATTATTATTATTATTATTATTATTATCATTATTATCATTATTATTATTATTATTATTATTATTATTATTATTATTATTATTATTATTATTATTATTATTATTATTATTATCATTATTATTATTAATATTATTATTATTATTATTATTATTATTATTATTATTATTATTATTATTATTATTATTATTATTATTATTATTATTATTATTATTGTTATTATTATTATTATTATTATTATTATTATTATTATTATTATTATTATTATTGTTATTATTATTATTATTATTATTATTATTATTATTATTATTATTATTATTATTATTATTATTATTATCATTATTATTATTAATATTATTATTATTATTATTATACAAACTAAATAATTAGTTTGGTTTATATTACATTACTTAAAGTTTCACGCAATAGCGATCATCAGATGTTTTAAACCGTAAAAAGACGTAACGACAAAAAATACGAAAAAAAGTGCAATGGAGTGTTTGCTATGATGGCATTAAAGTTTTTTATTAAAAATTTATTTTCATGGCGGCACTTTGATGTTAGCTCGCTTTGTTTATTGAAAAAGCCTAGTTTCGACGTAATAATGTGGTACTTTTCGGTCAAGCACAAGTTGCAGTAATTTTCACCAGGTTTAAATGGTTCTGCCTGATCGAGGATGTTCCACGTAAAGATGGGTTCTAAACCTTTACTTTTACATTCCCATACAAATTTAGAAAGTTCAGTGGAGTTTGCCTTACTTTCATAACGAAAAGAATTCCTATGCTTATACCATCTGTCTTTAAAGATTTCTTCAGTAAGCCCAATATAATAATGCTTCTTGCTGCTGAGTTTTTACATTGCAAATATAAATAAGGTTTTTTTTAACACATTTTCCATTTAGTATATATAACCAAGTTAGAAAAAAACCGTGGTAGATCATTTTTATAGTGCTCTCGATCTAGACTTGTTATAATTTAACTTATCACCAAATACGGTATTAACGCAACACCAAACATGGCGATTGCGTAGTACCAAACACAACAAACAAGCTCTTAAAGTAGACTAAAATGTTTTTACGTAGCATAAACTAAAACTTCTTTTGCACTTTTCATGATATTTTAGAGATGAATTAGTTACATACGAGAAATTACGCAAACGATTGTTTTTATCTTATAATGGAATAATGATAAATTATTGAAAATAATGATTTCTCTATCAACTTGTCCACCAATTTTTATAAGGTTGATTTCTTATATACCTATGGTAAAGTAATTTCTAAAGTAATAAAAATCAAGGAAAAAATAAAAGAAATATCTCCAACACAAATGTGTTTCTGTACGTCACTACCTATGCACTCTTTAGCACCTTTGCATTATGGAGCATCAGGGGAGCAAAATTCTGAAAACCAACTTTTGGCAATCCTTTTTTTATGATTTGATTCTAAAATTTTAATAAATTTCTAGCTGAATAGATCCTAAAGTATTAGATTTTAAAATTGAATTTGAACAGAATAAATGCGCTTTTTGCTGCAAAAAAAACTCTTCCCCTAAAATTAATTTTTGACCAACATTATCAAAATAACCTTGAGGTCATAAATACACTGTTAGGTAATGCAATAGGCTTTTCGAAAAGAATTCCACTTTTTGTTGTTCAGTTTAGGGTGTATACTAACAAGTTACGAAGATAAACCCCGCCCCCCCGCCCCTGCCCCCGCCCCTGCCCCCGCCCCCTGCCCACCGTTTACGCCATTTGGAAATTAAGCAATTGGAAAACATTTGATTCTTCTTCTTTGATATTCTTTTTATTTCATTCCTTACCAATTTTACTCTAGCATAACATAACTTAAGGATCGTTTGCGAAAATCGCTATTCACTGTCGAAATGCTGAGTTACTTTCTACAAATGTTATCCTATAAACAATTCCCTACTTATATTATGATAGTGTTAATGATATTTTTTGAATACCTACATTAATACTGCTGTTGATGGATCTTAGTTACTACTAATCTCATTATCATAACCGACAGTTAAGTGTAAGCATTGATAATAGAGCAACTCTTTTTTTATGCAAATTTAACGCTCAGTAAAAATGTCCAAGAAGCTTACCAAAATTCGTTTATAAAAGCTTTTGATAAAATTAAAGGCTTTATCCCAATAGAAAAACAAAAAGTCTGAAAAACAAAGACTAAAAATTCTAAATGGTCGGATTCTAGTCCCAAATCAGACAGATTCGAATCATCTTTTTGGGAGTTGGGTTGTTAAAGATTTTAGCACCAAAGAATTCATCGAACAAGATCAAAACTTTGCTTTATCCTCGCCATCATCAGTGAAACAGGTGACCTTTAAAACCTTTATTTCTAAGCTAAACGAAAAAGGGAAGCGTTGTACAACTAATATTAAAGTTGTTTTTTAAAAAAAAAAACACCACTGAGAAAGATTTGCTAATAGCTCGGCGTGCCGCAAATAATAGACGGGATAATATCAGTTATCACATTTTAAAGAATTGAAAAAGTTCAACAAAAATGATTGCTCAATTAATTGATCAACGAGGGATGTTTATCTGAGCTTTTAGTTTTTTTTTTCGAAACCTGACTGAGTAGATCTGGATATGAAATATTACATCACGAATTACCTTCAAGATTTCCGCCTTTTAGTGTGTTTTTTTTTCGAAAAAGTAAAAACAAAATTAAAAAAATAGTCGAATAAAATTACTGGTACTTTTAAAAAGTACATTAAAACGAATCGTTAAAATGATTGATACAGAGGTAAATGAGGACAACAACCTGGGTTGTGCAAATCTTCTAAGTAGCTAGTGTATCATCATGCCCTATCAGAAGGATGTCAGGATGATTCACACTTTAACACAAATTCAGATGTTTATGTGTAACGATTGGAAAGACTTTATGTGGTACCATCCTATGCCTAAAAGTATTTGATTTTGTAGACCTTTCAATTCATCCTTCAATTTATCCTTCAATTCATCTTTCAATTTATCTTTTAATTCATCTCTCAATTCATCCTTCAACTCATTCTTCAATTTATCCTTTAATTCATCCTTCAATTGAATCTTTAATTCATAACTTAATTGATTCTTTAATTCATCATTTAATTCATCCTTTAACTTATATTTCAACTTATAAAAAGTGAATTTATACTATTGAAAGTTGAACTTTTAAATGACAAGTTAATATTTGCTGTTTTCAAGTTTAAACGAAGTATGAAAGATAGAAAAGTCCTCGCCTGTATTATTTGAAGTTCATCGATGTGGAATAGCCTAATCTGTGAAGCAACACCAAACAAAATAAATATATCTAGTATATGGTAGTTGGTGTAAAATTCTAGCAACTGTGTATAAAACTCTCACTCACGCCGAAGAAAATAATTCATTCACCAGCATCTCTTGCTATATTAACAGAAGAGATAGCAGTCAACATAAACAATTTGTAATTATCAAACTCAAAGTAAATGATCAAAATTAGACAACTAACCTGGGTTCGTGCCATGAATAGTTCGGACCATCAGTTAAATATGGCAAAATGGATTTGGATTTTATATTGATAAACTGTAACGTTTTATAATATTTGAAGAGTTTGAAACAATAAACGACAACTACATTAAAGAATACAGCTTTTTTTTGGTTTTAAAGATGTTTAAATTAAAGAAGGTTTTGTTTATGATGATATTAAAACAAAAGATTTTGTCTTATTTGTGCAAGTCTTTAACAATAATGATGGTATACATTTTCTTAATATAAAATCAATAATTACAGGGCAATTATTATGAATCAACTAAAGATTTTGGATTTTCTTTTACATGGTCTGAAAGATTAATTGGTCAAATTTAATAATCTACATAGATTTGTCCATAATATCTAATAAATCAATAAAAATTACGTTTTTGCCGAACTAGTTTTATTTCTTTTTTTTTTTTTTTCCAAATTTAACACTCTTAATAATGATGATTTTTTTAAATTAATATATGATTGAGTGAATGGTTACTACAATAAAAAGCAATAAAAAGATGTCGATATTCATTATGTACAAATATATTTAAAATAAATAAAAACGTTTTATTGAACTTTTTAAGTCCTTAAAAAAGGCTCAATTAGAATGAGAAACTTTAACTTTTCTGGAAAGTCAAGAGGAGTCAAAGACATTTTTAAAAAGTTTTAATATCAGTATATACAAACACATTTCAATAGTTTTTACTGGCGCATACTGGCGCTTTTGTCCAAAAAATGTAATTATTTTGTGAGAAAAAGAGTCTTTTTCTTCCGAAAATTATGGTGAAAAAATTTTCTGGCAAATAGTTTGTAAGTTTTCGGGAACTAAAATTGCTTTTTTGGGAAATTATTGTTTTTAATAGTTTAGTCTCTTGAATTTAAAATTTCATATAAAAAAATTAATAGTTAATCTAACAAAAACACAGTTTAGCATTAAAAGAAAAAGTCCTATTTTCATGGATTTAAAAATAAGCTCCTAACCATCTCTCTGGTTCCTAACGTCTTGCCGCAAAAATCTATGGAGTTCCTAGTCAGGTAGTCAGGAACTTGGCAACAACTTGGGGAGCTCTGGCATCTGGCTTTGCCCTTGATGAAGGAAAGTTTGAAGCTCTTTGTGAAGAAACCGAAAAAATCTATTTTGACTCTTTGCAAGGTATAGGGTGGTATCTAATCACTCCTACTCTACACAAAATCTTAAAACATGTTCGTGAAACGATTGCAAATTGCGTGCTACCTATTGGTCTTACCAATGAAGAGGCTGGAGAAGGAATTAACAATGTTTTTTGCGAGATGTAAGAATAGTTCACTCACGAAAATCTTAATGGTTAAATGGCATGTCTGATCTCTGTCATAGACTTATGGCCATAAGTGACCCAGTCATCCTTGAAGTTTCATACAAAAAGAAGCAGCTGAAAATGAGAAAGTGTAACCCCTGTCTACAGCAATGCTTTCGATCTTGAAACAACCAATGATTTCTCTAACCGAGGTTGAAACAGAAAGCGATGAGTCTGACATTGAAGATACAGACGTTTGAAAAAAGCAAAAAGAAAAATTTCAAAATTTTATTGATGTTTTCTGCAAATAGATACTATTTTTATTGTTTTTTTCTTTTTATAACATTACAGTGTTTTAGTACCGTCTTAGGTTTTTTTTCGCATTTTCGACCAAAATTGACCACTGTGAGCCTGTGAAAAAAAATTTTTTTTTTTTCTTTTATCTCTGTTACGAAGTTCAAATTATATTCAAGTTTCTATTCTTAGGAATCATAGTTGAGCTGTAATCGTTTTCAAGTTACTATCATTTTTTAAAAATCAACAAAGAGCTGACCTTTCTAAAAAGTTGGTACTGAAATGTTTGGAAAAAAAGTTCATTAACAGCGTACTTTGATCATATCAACAACAAAAAAAACTCCAAAAATCGTGAAAAAATTGCGGAAGCTTTTTTTGTAGGCCTGCGTGTATGAAAATCGCTCGTAGTGCTTTGATCTGGCAGTAAAGTGAAAATGATACAGCTGTTATTTTAGAATGGTATTAGTAAAATCTATTTTTGTTACACACGTTCACATGACCAGGATGGCCGAGTGGTTAAGGCGTTGGACTTAAGATCCAATGGACGTATGTCCGCGTGGGTTCGAACCCCACTTCTGGTAATTCGTTTTTGTTCTGAAGAGTTCATTAATAAAAACAACCTTTTATATTTCGCTTGACCTTTCTCCGATTTTGCGTACAAAAACAATTTTTGATCTAAAGAGGCTAAAAGAAATACATTAATTTAACACAGTTTAATTGTGTTTGGTTTAGAAAAGAAAATATTGACAGCAACTGCACCGTATATACAACAGGTACGTCGAGGTCTACTTAATCTTTTAACGATTTCAAGTTTTCCGAACTCTTCGAAAGTTTTCCCGTATGGAGTAAACGTAAGAAACTGCCAAGTGCTACTCCCTAGGCAATTTCTTACGTTTATCACACATTAGTTATATCCAGGCTTGGACTGGGCCGCCGGGATACCGGGAGATTCCCGGTGGGCCAGTTGGCATAAAAAGTTATATTATAATTTTAGTAAGGCTACATTTTATTTTTCAAATAAAATGTAAATTAAAATTAAACTAAAAATAGAATAAATTTTTTGCTGGCCTCTAATTACATCTAATTAAAGGCCATCTGCCGGCTAATTATATAAATTTTGGCGGCCATCTTGAGCTGATCGAAAGTAGTATTATGTTAATAGTGAGTTTAAGCATGCGCGCGTTATCTTTAGGCGGTGCTAGTACAAGCGTTAGCAAGTATGCTACCACTGGAAGTTTAAAAAACGTTAAGCACCTAAAAACTTCAAGCGCGTTTTAAGTCATTAATTATTCATAACTTATTTTTAAGTTAAAATTACTTCCGAAAAATATCTGTGCTATAAACAATTAAAACGATCTTACAAGAAAATTTGTATCAAATTTTACATTTAATTTAAAGATGACATGTTAGAGAGTTACGAGAGACACTCTTTTTAAAGCATGAGATGGAAATATTATCGATGACGTAGAATTTGATTTATTATACGATATTAATAGATCTAAAAATGATTACCCTTATTGAAATTACAAACATTTTGAATTAAATGAGCTAGATAACGCTGAAGCGTGGTCAGAGTTTCGATTCCAAAATATAGATATTTGGGTTGCTCAGAAAGTTTGATGCTAGTGTAACGAAAGATCAGCTTCAAACGGAATTATCGGAATTTGCAAGGAAATCGGAAAGTTTCGAAATAACTCTTTAAGATGAATATAATTTGATATTTGACACGAAAGTATCTGACTCTGTCTCGGACAACATGCAACAATATAAATCCGAAGAATCTGAAACTGTCTTTACAATCCCAGAAGTGGAAAACAGTGGCAGCCACAGAAATAAATGCAAATCTTGCAAAAAATGTATTGTTTGTTGTACTTTGTCCTCCAGAAGTTTAACTTACATAGTCTTGCGTATTCAAATTTGTTTCTGGCTTACCAATTTGTGCTGACACTATCCTCATCATAAGTTGCTTGTGAAAGGTCATTTTCGAAATTGAAATATATTTTGAACAGATTAAAAATTTTGATGAGCCAGTCAAGTTTACAGTCATTCATGCTGATGTCTTGTGAAAAAGACCTTCCGAGAATTAATAACGATGCAATAATTGATGTCTTGGCATTGACTAGTCAAACGATGAAAAAGTTGCTATACTAGTCAATATTGAATAGCGATTGTGTCTACTATTTCTAGACTCCAACTTACAACAGTGTTTTAGAAATATTTATTTTTATCAATATTTAGGCTGGGAAGTTTAAATTTTTTTTTATACTTTAAATAATAATAAACAATAATGCGTCTAAAAATAAAAAGTCCTTTACTAATATAATATAGGTAAATTTAGAAAAATAAGGGCGTTAATCATATTCGCTGTCATGGACGGCGTGAAAGCTCTCGGCGCCCCATATATATATATGCATTAAATATATGCAACATACAATGAAGTGGGCCGCTGTTACCAAATTTCCCGGGCCGTTTTTTCAAGCCAGTCCGACCCTGGTTATATCCTCGAACTTTCTTTGTTGTTTTGTGTAACTTTCAGTTTGATAAATGTTCTACGTTGATTATAGAAGTAGGTATATGCCATCAAATGATAACACAAAAAAAATGTATCCGAAATCTTTGGCTTAGCTTTTATTAATAATGCTGATTTTCTTTATAACTTTGCGTAGTGAAAATACGTTTTAGCGCAAATTTGACTATTTTTAATGCAATAACTTTAATAAGCTTCACCTAATTATTTCCTTTTTGGCAACAACTGGTGTTGTTACGACTTTGAAATTATTCGACTGTCGACTAAATCGATTAATGTATTCTTCAAAGTCGACCAAAATCGACTAATGCATTTTTAAAATCAACATATGATAAGATTATAACAAAATTTTTATTCAAATATTTTGTTATAATCATATACTTTAATGTTGCTTGACAATTTATTTTTTAGATGCTATGAAACAAATAGAACTTTAAGAGAGTAAACAAAAAAACTAGGTGGTATGTAATACTGTTATAACAACAGATGCTGTTGTTATAACAAGAACATTTTCTTCGATCAATCTGAATTCATCTAATCTCTTAGATGAATTAAAATCGAATAAACAAACAAAAACGGAAATCACAACGTAAAGAATAAAATACAGATGGGTATTTTATATCATTTTTCACAACAATTAAAGCAAAAAATTAACAAAAAAATTAATAAAAAACAGTGGCGTAGATAGGTAGAAGCAGATGGGGCGACTAAACTTATTTTATGGTGGCAGATTTATAAAACTTTTTCGCATCCTTAACTGAGTACCATGACACATTACTTAACATTTTGGTTTAAAAAGCATCAACTGGTTATTATAACGAGAAAAAGGAAACATTAATGAAGTGGTGCTACATACAGTAAGCTAAGAGTTAAGTTAATGCGTTACAGCAAATAACCCACCCAATAAGAAAAAGACGTCGCGCCGTTGTTGTAATTTAGTTGTATTTTTGTTGCGACGCGACGTAACCTAACTCCAACGTCGTTCCGATATCGGCATTACGGAGTTATTCCAACTTTGGTCTGTCTAACATTGGAACAACAACGGAAAGAAGTTGTAAACCGACGTCAGAAAAGCTAACAATAAAACGACGTTGGAACAAAGTTGCTTTTTATAACGTTAAACCAACGTCAGTCTTATTAACGTTAAAACAACTTTGGAAACCGCTGAAAAAACAATTTAGAATTAAAAATAAAAATGGCGGATAAATGCTCAAGCATGGCTTTAGTACTAGCAAACATCAAGTTTTGAATTCCATGCGTAGTCACTTTAGCGCAATTATTTAATGGTTTTAGAATATATAACATGGTTTTTAGGTTTATTAATAGTATTATAATTAAAATTAATTATAAACAAAGAGAAGCATTTAATGTCTGCTTTCAAGCAGACATTAAATGCTACTCTGTTTAGAAAAAATACAAACTAAAATACAAAAAAAGTACATTTTCATTTTTTATTAATGAGTAAAAGTACGTTTTCAAAGCACTTTTTTTTATTTTATAAAGGTGATAGTTTGTTTTGTTATATATAATTTGTTACAAAATTTAATTTCAAAAAATAATCAATATATTATATTGATTTTTTTTTGAACTTGAAAAATTAATATTGAATCAATATTTATTTTTCAAGTCATCATGAGTTGGTATATTAAACTGATATTATCAACTAACATTATCATCACTGATATTATCAGATAAAAAATATATAATTTATATACAAAAGCATAAAAAAATATATAATATATCTACAAAGATGTGCATTTTTTAACTTCAAAGTTGTATTAGTTTAACATTCTTTTTATTTTTCTCTTATACATTATATAGATTGCTATAATGTCTGAATGGTGTCGTGTAAAGTGGATTGAGGAAGACAAGGTGTACTCTGACACTGTTCCTTTAAGTTGGGTAGACGGTAAAGTTTTGAGATGGCCAAAAAAAGGGGCTGAAAAAAAGTTAAGGGAGCAGGTTGAACCTCAAGTTGATTGGTTTAAGTTTCCAATTCTTAAAATTAAATTAACAGATAAAGACTTTATGACATGCCATTCATATAATATTACAACTGATACTGACTCTTGCGATGTTGATTTTAAAAGCAATGAGTCTCAAATTACAAAAAAGGGTAATTTGTTTTTGATTGCATATTAAAATATTAAGTTTTCATATTTATCTTTTAAATTTTTTGTTTATTGTTTTTTTTAAATAAATTTTTTGTAGCACTTTGCAGTAAACTTCCTCCAAAGCCTGATATTAAATCTGGTTTTATGAATAAAAAAACATTTTGCCTGGAAACAACAACAAAGCAGCTTACTTCAACAGCAGAGCCCAATCAAAATAAAATAAATATTGATATGAATTACTCACAATCTCCATCAATATTTAGTTTTCGAAATGACTTACAAGGTATTATTTCCAATAATTCAAGAGAATCACGCTCTCGATCTCCTAATACTAGGTCTTGTTCATCTCCTCAAAGTACAATTAAAAGAAGACCAGAATATGGTTCTTTTTCTTACTCAGAAAGAATTGAAACAAAAAAGCAACCATCAGGTGGATTAGCAAAAAGTAAAGAGTTATCTGCTGCGGCTGTTGAAAGAAACAACTTTCCAATGAGTGAACAAAGTAAATATTTTAATTTGTTTCAGTACTTACATGTACACAAAAAGAATTCATAAAATTTATACACATTTTTGTATTTTGAAAATATTATTTAATATATTTTTATTAAACAATTTGTTTGTAGAGTTCCAGTATGAGGTTATTAAATTACTTTGTGAAATAAAAACAAATTTGAAAAGTCAACTAAAAAGTATATGATCACAAGATTCAATAGAAATTCCTCCTCAATTGCTAACAATTGAAAATCTCAATGAGTTCACACTACAAATGCAAGACAATGGTTTTTCACAAGAGTTTGTGAGTTTGATATGTTTTATATGATTTAGAGAATAACACATTAAAAACGAAATAGATATGAAACTATTTCTTTTTATCAGATTTTTCACAGTTAGATTTCTTTTCTTCTGTATGATCATCAGAAAGAATGCCTAAATAACACAAAATTCAAAATATAGAAGGAAGTTGGGAATTATTATAATTTTGATATCTGTAATTTATTTGTAAGCAGGAATTTACATTAACTTCAGTATTTTGCAAAAATTGTGAAAGTTCTTTAGAATAGGAATAATTTGGGTTTGTTTTTTAAACTTTATAGTATCAAGTTATTTGCAGGTTTCACATTTAGAAATAAAATTAATTTTAACCTATTTACAGATCTATAAATGTTTTTAAATATTTCAGGTTGCAGCATAATTATTGAAACAAGTTAGTTTTAGTGTTATATTTACACTAAAAGACATTTTAGCTAAAACGTTACTAAATTTTTATTATACTAAAAAAAAAAATCGTAAAAATATGTTTAATATGTACCTATGGTTTTGCTTAGGTTTGGAAATACCAGGATCTGGGATCCCGGTATTTTTAACAATTTATAGTTGCCAAAATACCGATATTAAAAATACCGTTATTACGATATTCGAAATTATTTCCCCATTCGAAAGTTTAAAAAGTTAAAAGTTTTAGTTGATCTTATAAATGGAAACAAAATTCATCATACAAAACCCTAGTTTTGCTATTATTTAACTAAAAGTATTTTTTTGCTCTATTTGAGCAAGATTTTAATATGCTATTTTCTTTTTTTTGAAAAATTTTGAATATATGAGTGTTAACGTTATAGTCTTATGTTTAAAACATTTCAATGAGGTTAACATTTTCTTTCCTTTCAGGTCAGTCTTCTAAACACATGGTCAAGAATTTAGTGCAAAGGTTATTTTTATAATTTTTCATCTGTGTCAAAAAAACTTTTTTTACCTTACTATTATATTATAATAAACATAAAATGTTTAATGAAGCTTTATTTGTTTATTTATCTTCATCAAAGAATGATGTCAAATGAACTTCAATCAAAGTTTAGTATGGTTGGTTTAAAAGGAAAGCTGAAGTTTGAGAACACTTTATTGTATAACGCAATAAATAGTAAGTTTATTTGCAGCATTTTGTTGTTTTAAAAATGTTTTGATTTTACAACTTTCAGCTTTTATAAGGAATAAAGTTACTATGATTTATGCTAATATTATTTGTTATTAATATTGTTATTCAGTACAGCACTCCATTATAATAACTATTTCATATTATTATTTATCTCAGAAGCAGTATTAAATGTCTTTTCTGATGCCACCACTGCAGCGGTATGGATAGAAGTGATGAATCATTTGAAATATGCTGCAGATCGTAAAAACCGAAGACCACTACGTGCAAGCACTTGTAATGAGGCTAAATCTGCCAGTTTGAATCTGGCTGAAACAGATAGTGAAACATAAATTATATTTACAAAAATATTTACAAATTATGATAGATAGTAAATTTTCTTGTTTTTCTTTAATTCTTGTGACTTTTTTTTTTTGTTATAACTTGATATAAACAAAAATTATAAATATAATCTTATGTTTATGTAATGTTTTGTTTATATTTAATAATAAAAAAAATAATATATATATTTTTGACTTTAACTCTGAAATCTAAAAAGTTACGAATTAGTAAACAGTTTTTGTGTCATCACTTGATCTTGTTTTTAAAATGACATATTAGTTAAAAACCTAAAATAACTTTATATATCAATAACTTTGTTAAATTTCTCAAAATATTTTTGTTTACTTGTATATAACTTAAATATATATATATATATATATATATATATATATATATATATATATATACATATATATATACATATATATATATACATATATATATATATATATATATATATATATATATATATATATATATATATATTTTTTTTTTTCTATTAAAGCGCTATCAGACGCACTTTTTCGATTTTTTTACAATCTAAAACAGCAATTAAATATTTTAAGTGCGTTTATTAGTGTTTTAGTAAGAATATATATATAAATAAAAGTCTTTTTAGATAAACCAATATAAAGAAATAATGACATCAAGATCAGCAATATGGAGAAAGACTAATATTTTAATGGCCAGCTTGTTAGAAAATGATAATGATCAAAGTTCAAATGGTGAGTTTAAATCCATCGAAGTTAATGATAATGTTGATGTTTTTGAAAGTGATTCTAATTTATCTATAACTACAGTCTCTTCATTAAATTCTGATTTTAATAATTCTTTTGAGTTGTTGCAGTCTGAAAGTTGCAGTGATTTAGTGTGTGATCTTTCAAAGTGGGCAGTTAACCATGCTGTTACACATTCTTCATTAAATGATTTGCTTGTATTAATGCGCAATCATGGGCATGCTAACCTACCAAAAAATGCTAAGACATTACTAAAAATGCCTAATCAAGTTAATACTGGAAAATTGTGTTCTGGTGACTACATCTATCTTGGTTTAGCTACTGGTATTAAAAAAATGCTTCAAGATAATGAAGCTTGTATTAGCAATGAGATAGATTTGATAGTTAATTTAGATGGGCTTCCACTCTTTAAATCTAGCAATATCCAGCTTTGGCCTTTACTTTGCCGGTTTGGTAGTATACCTCCTTTTCCTGTTGCTTTTTTCTGTGGTGAACAAAAGCCTAAATCTTCTATGGAGATTCTCAAACAGTTTTTAGAGGAATTTAATATGCTTGCAGAAAATGGTCTTCTTTACAAAGATAAATTTTTTAATGTAAGTTTAAAATTTTGGACATGCGATGCTCCAGCACGTGCTTTTATTAAATGTATAAAACCCCACATTGCCTACCATGGATGTGAACGATGTACTGATGTGGGTCAATGGCAAGGAAGAGTTATCTTTAATCAGGCTGATTCCTTTCTTCGTACAGATGAACATTTTGCTAAAATGAATTATAAAGATCATCAAGTATCGAAGAGTCCTTTGATTGATTTTACTTTACCTTGCGTTTCTGCATTTGTTTTGGACTACATGCACCTAGTTTGCCTTGGGGTTGTTCGTCGATTATTGTTATTTTGGAAAGAGGGACCAAATATATGTCATTTATCACATGTTCAAATTAAATGCATTTCAGAAAGGTTAAATGACTTAGCAGGTAAAATTCCATCTGATTTTGTCAGACAGCCTAGATCACTGCTAGAGTTTAAAAGATGGAAAGCAACAGAATTTCGTTTATTTCTTATGTATACTGGTCCCTATGTACTGAAGAATGTACTAAAACAAGATCTTTATATACACTTTCTATGTCTTAGTATTGCTATTCGCGTGCTAGATGACAATAATTCTTGTTCTGATGCCATTGGTTATGCATCAATGTTGTTGAAATGGTTTGTATCCAAGCCTTCTGAATACTATGGTCCAACATTCACATCATACAATGTACATAACCTGATTCATTTGTCTGACGATGTTATAAAATTTCGAATGACCCTCCTTGAAATTTCTGCTTTTTCATTTGAAGATTATTTGCAGAGTCTAAAACGATTGGTTCGTGGCAAGAAGATGCCACTTGTTCAAGTTGTTAAACGTTTAAATGAAATAGGTAATTTGGATAATAAACTTTTGAAGAAAAAACACACAAAAGTGGTCCCTGGTGGCAAAGATAGCTTCTTTTTTTTAAAAAGTGGTCTGTAAGCACAGGTTATCGAAATGAGTTTTGATTCTTTAGTTTGCAAAATATTTCCATCTCGCATTTTTAGTGACTTCTTTATTAAACCATGCAATTCAAGTTATAATAAAATAGTAGCTGTGCCGAAATGTGCTCCTGTAAAAAGAAGAAATGTAAAGAAATCTGAACTGAAACGCAAAGTTATTTATTTCAAGGGAAAATCAAGAAATATTTTTTTCCCATTATGTCATGATTGTGTTTTTTGAATTTTGGTTTGATTTTATAGGTTTAATATTATTTTTCAGTAATATATATTATAGTAATATATAATATGTAACACTTGTTAGTTTTAAGTTGCATTACTTTTAAAGCTATATCTACTAAACGTATTTTGTATAAATGCTGAAATTTATAGTTCTTTTTTATTATATCATTTTTGGGCAGTTATATTTGTTTTAAATGTAGCTTTTTAGAATCATTAGTTATGCAATATACAATATTGTAGATATATTTAACGCTGTTTGAAAGTTTAAGTTCAATATATATTTAATAACAGTTATTTTAAATTTTTGTTTCATAATAATGTATCAATTAATATATTAGAAGCATCATATTTTTAATGTTAGTTATTTTAAGTTAATTTAAAATAATATATTTATTTCACAGGATATCGCTCTACGACTTGTACCCAATAGTTATTCAAAAGAAAGGAAAACTCAGGTGAATATCAAATAGCAAGCTAGCTCATTTCCTGTATTTGTACTCTCAAGTCCTTAATACAGGGTGTGGAGTTAGTTAATTTTTGGAAATTTTTCCCATCCGTCTAAGGCTTATTAGGACCCCCCTAATAACTTATTTTTACTTGTTATCAACAAAAAACTTATATCTCAAAAAAAAAAAAAATCAGCAAAAATTGGCGTTAAGAATTAAAAATTATATACTAGTAACCGATAATAAATCTTTCAGTGTTAATCTCCCCCCCCCCCCCCCACCACCACCACCACCACCACCATATATTAGATCTGAACTTCCCACTACCCCTATTTATCTCCCCTCTTGTGTTATGAACTTGAGAGTAGTATTCCTTGTTTTTTTTTCTTTCTGAATGTATTCCATTTGTATTACTTCCTTGAAAATGCACGTATAATTGAATTTGTACAAATACAATCGTTTATATCTTCATGTTGCTTCAAATGTTTTTATATTTTAGTGTCAGCTATTGTCAAAACAAATCGAAATGGTTAAAATTTCGAAATCAAATCAAATCGCATTCCCAGTAAATGTATATAATTTTTAACATTTGAAATATATAATCTAGAAGTATTGCAAGGTTGTTTTTATTCAGTCTTTATTTTTTATACTCAATTATTGTTGAACTCGTACGAGTTCAAAAAATTAACAGGTTAAACGTATAATTGAACAACTTCATAAAAGAAAAACAAAGCATGATGTTGCACTATATAGCTTATAAGCTATATATATAAGCTATAATGAAACATCACTGCGCTGATAAAACAATCAAGTAGGATGTTATAAAATGCACATTTTTTTTTTCATCCACCTTTTTTTTCACGACGTTAACACATGTCCAAAATGACGTTGGCTGATGTTTCATTTCTGCCATTAATTAATTAATGGTAGAAATGAAACACCAGTATTAATTAATACCACATATCTACAATGATGGAAAAATGTTATTACAACTTGATTTCGCCGAAAAAACAACGTTTTCCTAACTTTTTTTTTCTTTAATTTAACGTTGGTCTTACGCCTTTCCAACGTCATTCAGCGCAAAATTAACGTTGTTATAACGTCAATTTGACAACGTTGTTATAACGTTGACAAAATGACGTTGGGCGCTGTTTCATTCATAACATCATAACAACGTTATTCTAACTTTACGGAAGACGTTGGAACAACGTTGTTACAACGTATTTTTCTTATTGGGCAGTAAGTACACAACGTTGAAACAACGTTGAAATAACGTTGATCAACGTCGATCAACGTTGTTTCAACGTTGTGTGCTTGCTGGGAAGGGGTTAAGGTTCAGATATTTTAGTTGAATTAAAAAAACCGCTTTGAACGATGTTCTTACGCATGGCTCAATCTTTATAAATAATTTATCTTTACAAGATAAACTACTAATAAAGATATCTGTTTACTAATTGGTCAGCATCATAACCGTATTAAAGATTGTTAAAAAAAGTAAATCAACTGAAAAAATAGAAGTAAGGATGTCAGGATGATTACCCGATTAAATCGACTTTTAGTCGATTAGTAAGAAATTCGTAGTCGATTAAATCAACTATTCGATTTTTCAAAGTCGACTAATTTCAACTTTCGACTAATTGACTTTTAGTCTATTTAGTTGAAACCGATAACAACACTAGCAATAACTGGATGCGTCCGTTACATCTTCTTACCAAGTTGCCACGTGTTGTATTTAGATTAAGTTTGATAAAAATTCTCCGTTCTCGTTTCTTGTTTTGTGTGGATTTCTTTCTAGTTATTTTTAACTGGCTCTCCGATGCGAATAATTCTGTCGTTTTACCGTATTTCCTCCTCTTCCTCGAAAACAATGTTCATAGTTTTGTAAATTGACGCAAATCCGTATATCGAAAGTTACACGAAATTTTTCCTGTACAAATTAGATACAAATCTAAAGAAATAAATTCTTTTTCTTTTGAAACAAACGAAGTTAGATATCGTGATTGCCAAGACGATTCGCTACGCTTCAATTCGGCACAAATTCTTCCGGTTAATTCTTCCAGTATGCTTAGAAATCTACTAAAGTGGTGGCATAGATAAATTTAAATTTGCCAACTGCGTGCTTCACGAGGAAGAGATATAATTGCATAAGGTAATCCAATACAAAAATGTGTTGATTTTCACGCTTGCGCGACATCTTTGTCTAAAGAAAGGTAATGACTATTACTTTTCACAGATTGATTGTTCGGAATTCTGCTTCAGTAGGGAAGTGAGCGGGGCTGGTTTCCTGCAAGTAATTTCTTGTGAAAAGTCGGCAATAGTAAAAAATTTTCAATCAAGGATAGGCTGTTATCTCCTAGAAAAAAACTTTTTAATTTGTTTACGTAGACATTGTCAGTATCGAGATTTAATCATATTTTCTCTGGCATCTTCCTAGTATTCTAGACTCTTTACTGCTTCTTGTATTGTTTATATTGTTGTATGCTAAGTTTAAGTTAGAAGCCTAATTTCCGAAAAGGTCTTTCCCATTTCGTACAGATGATTTTGATGTTGATTAGTTGATTGGGTACTGTGTGATAAGTGTAGGAGTGATCATAATAAGTTAAGCTCAGTTGAAAAAAAAAAAAAAAAAAAAAAAACGACTAGAAGGCAGCGTGAAGGAGCATTCAGATCTAGAATTATAGTACCAGAGATGCTGTATTGTTACGATTCAAAGCCAGCAGCAGACTAATCTTTTTATATCCAGTAAAAAGGTTAGAAAATGTAAAAGATTCAGCTTATATAAGATGGTTATCTTTCTAACTAAAAAAATATACATGCGTGTGAAATTATCAACATATTTACAATGTATATACTTTCAAAATAATTGTCTATCAGATCTATTGAAGTTCTATCTAATCTCAATCGACTTCTTCAATCGTTGGTCCACCAGAACTAGCCTTGTGTGAGCCGCCGCCAGGCATACCTCCGGGCATTCCACCTGGCATGCCTCCAGGCGCACCGCCAGCTTGATAGAGTTTCGTAATGATAGGGTTGCACACTTTTTCAAGCTCTTTTTGTCTGTGCTCGAACTCGTCCTTTTCCGCAGTCTAAAAAAATAGAACAAGTAATAACAAATATGACGCTCGCTACTCCCTTCAATCGCATTTTCGTTCTTTCAAAAAGTAAAAAAAAACCTCTCTCATTTTAGGATTAAGAAGTATTAAGTAGGTAATCGTAAGAAGTGACTTGTAAGAAGTGACCACAAAGCTTACCTGATTTCGATCTAGCCATTCCACAGTTTCGTTGCACTTCTTGAGGATTGTTTTTTTATCTTCGTCGCTAATCTTGTCCTTTACTTTTTCGTCCTCGACGGTTTGTTTCATGTTGTAGCAGTAGCTTTCCAAACCGTTCTTCGCTTGCACCCTGTCTCGTTGAAGGTCGTCGTCAGCTTTGTATTTTTCCGCCTCTTGAACCATTCTCTCGATGTCTTCTTTGGAAAGGCGCCCTTTGTCGTTGGTAATGGTTATTTTGTTTTCTTTTCCCGTACTCTTGTCCAGTGCGGAAACGTTCAAAATGCCATTAGCATCCACGTCAAAGGTTACTTCAATTTGAGGAACACCTCTTGGGGCAGGTGGAATTCCAGAAAGTTCGAACTTGCCCAGCAGGTTATTGTGGGCTGTCATGCTTCTCTCGCCTTCAAACACTTGGATCAGCACTCCGGGTTGATTGTCTGCATAGGTGGAGAATATTTGCGAGTATTTTGTCGGAACCGTAGTGTTTCTCTTGATCAACGGAGTGAATACGCCTCCAGCAGTCTCGATTCCGAGTGACAGAGGGGCGACGTCAAGAAGCAGAAGGTCCTGAACTGCCTCGTGCTTATCCCCAGCTAAGATGGCAGCTTGAACTGCAGCGCCGTATGCCACGGCTTCGTCTGGGTTGATAGACTTGTTAAGCTCTTTTCCGTTGAAGAACTCTTGAAGAAGGCTCTGCACTTTTGGAATGCGAGTGGATCCACCGACCAAAACCACTTCATGGATATCGGACTTGGAAAAGTTTTGTCCGCTGCTGTTTTTCCCTGCGTCTCTAATGGCGTCTGCAACAGGGGTGAGAGTGCCTCTAAACAGATCGATGCACAGCTCTTCAAAACGTGCCCGTGTAATTGACGTGTAGAAGTCGATACCGTCGAAGAGCGAATCGATCTCCACGCTCGCCTGTGTACTTGCTGAAAGTGTTCTCTTGGCTCGCTCGCATGCGGTCCTCAGACGTCTAACAGCTCGTTTGTTGCCAGAAATGTCTTTCTTATGCTTTCTCTTGAATTCCTCAACAAAATGGTTGACAAGACGATTATCGAAATCTTCACCGCCGAGATGAGTGTCGCCAGCAGTTGATTTTACTTCGAATATGCCGTCTTCGATGGCCAGTATGGAAACATCAAAAGTACCACCTCCCAAATCGAATATGAGCACGTTCTTTTCAGTACCAACTTTCTTATCCAGACCATAGGCAATAGCAGCTGCAGTCGGCTCGTTTATGATGCGCAGCACGTTTAATCCAGCTATAACTCCCGCATCTTTAGTTGCTTGACGTTGCGAATCATTAAAGTATGCGGGGACGGTTATCACGACATCTTGAACCTTCTTTCCAAGATATGCATCTGCTATTTCTTTCATCTTCAGCAAGACCATGGATGATATCTCCTCTGGGTAAAACGACTTGGTTTCTCCTTTGAATTCCACTTGTATCTTGGGTCTAGATCCCTCGTCTATAACCTGTAAAAGAAATTTCTAAGTTACTGCATGCGTTCTAAGCCAACTTTATCACTGCCAGCACAAAAGGAATGCATGCACAACAAGACACTCAAGATGCTCGTTGTCATCATGAATCCTGGCAATGCAGTTAGTGTTTGGTGTGTTTACACAATATTCTAAACAAAGTCAAAAAAAAAAAAAAAAAAAAAAGAAGTTTACTGTAAAAGGCCAGTGCTTTCTATCTGAAGTGGCAGACGAGTCGTTGAACTTTCGCCCAATCAGTCGCTTTGCATCTAAAAAGAGAACCCCATTTTTTCAGCATGCGTTTTTACAATTGGAAACTTCTGTTTCCCAAATATTACACCTATTTTCTTAACGAAACGTTGAGACAAGACTCTTTACAAAGCTTACCGAATACTGTGTTCGAAGGATTCATAGCCACTTGATTCTTGGCAGCATCTCCAATCAATCTTTCGGTGTCAGTGAATGCAACGTAGCTAGGAGTGGTACGGTTTCCTTGCTCGTTAGCAATAATCTCAACTTTACCATGTTGGAAAACACCAACGCAAGAGTAAGTCGTTCCAAGATCGATTCCAATCGCTGGAGCTTTAGACATTTTTTTTTTTAGCAAATTACACTTAGCTTCTACTTTTTTCTATTTGAGTTCTAATTACTTCGTCTAGATGTTGATTTGTTTATAATCACACTACAGTCCTCATTTATACCGTTTGAATTGAAGCCGTATGAAAATGGACGGGGGACAACGTACGCTTATTTTAACATTTAAAAAAATATTAGCATAATATTTTTGCAAACTAATAATAATTATGCAAAATACACATACCAACACAAATAAAGTGTATTAAAAACATATTATTTGTGTTTTTGAATGCTAAATGTGTTTATTGTAGTGTAAAGTACTTTCCCTGTATACAAAAACGTTCTAGACTTTTCCAGTTTTCTGTCGAATTAGCTAGTAACTTTAACATTGAGCACATTTTAACGTCCTCTTTACCTTGGTTTAGTTACTAGAGTCAATATCCTACTAATTCCTCGAATTCGCTCAAGAACGAGTCGCGATCAGACTCTCAAATCAAATAGCAACAAACTCCTAAACGTTTACTACACACGTCCACCGGGTATCTGAGTAGTGATAAGTCAGTCTGCTGTAAAATCTTCACAGGGGGTTTAGGCCTGCAAGAGATATTGGGTCTGCAGGTAACTACTTAGTGTAAAACACCAGAGAAGAAGTTTTTCGTAAATGTAAGACTTAATAGAGCTTCGTCTGGTTATAAACAAGACACGTGTTAACAATAGGAAGTGTGCTCTTTTTCTGTACGGAAAGTTTTTGAATAGAAAACATGTAAGAACCAGATACAAGTCGAACATTAGTTTTAACCTACTCTTTTGTGTGTGCCAATCTGATACTCTTAAAAATTGCATGCAGTTGCCTCAAATTTCTGGTCCATTCGATGTCGATGTAACTAGACAGTAACTACAGAAATTTAAAATAACTAGAAACCAAACAGTTTGCTAAGGATTATATTAATCTAATAAAATGCTACCACACTACTAAAATTAAATTCGTTTCATTGAACTTTATATCAGAGAGTTGCCTTTGATTTTCTACAATCGAATGTCTTGACTGAAACAAACAATTAAGGAAATAGGCATTCAAGTCAAACGTAGGCTGTCAATATTGTATTGTGAAACTGAAAAACAGCCAGCTGACAAATACAGCAGAAGACCCATGCTTGTCCATTAATGCTGCCATTTTATTTTGTTCTACCAATTCAATGCTGCTCTACAATACTAAGAATATTGAGTACCCTTTAAAAATTTGGCTTAAGGAACTTTGTTGTGAGGGAAACAAAGTTGATGAAAAATGAAAGTTGCCATTTTGTGATGATCTGTGAAAATAATTGGCATTTAAAACTGAATCTCAAAAGAGAACATTAAATGGAGAGTCTGACACCTATTTTTCACAAGTACCATACCAAATTCTCTACTGATTTACAGAGATTTGTCTCACTACACATAATTTAGTCAGTTTTTGAATTTAGGCCACATGTGTCTAAAATCCCACTTCCGCTTAGTGCATAGTCTGGTGCTATTCACTGGTATTCAACAAAGCGCATTTCTCTGAATGCAAAACAGTTTTGATCAGAACGAAGAGTTAGAGTTAGTAACAAATGAATGCGTTTTTCTTTTTTTTTTCTTTTTTTTTCTTTTTTCTTTCTTGAAAAGTACCAATAACCTTAAAAGTGTTTTATCCAACACAATTCAGTGAAAATTAAAAAAACCGTTAAAAAAAAGTATTACACAGGTTTCCAAAAAATGTTGTTGTCATTTTGAAACCTGCTTTATCTTTTTCCTTGTTTAAGTTTAGCCAATAAGTTCTAATGTGCTATAGACCTTGTAGAGAGCTTATAGCAAATTAGAAGTGGCTGAAATGCCAAGTTAAATACAGAGGTACAAATTGCTCCAGTATCCCATTTATATGAAGATATCAAATCTTTACCAAAACAGGCAACTTCAATTCTCTTCAGAAGTTTCAAAGCTTGTCTTAACAAGCTTTGAAACTAAAGTTAATCAGAGAATTGCTTGTGATTTTCTAAAAGCCAGTGTCTTGCCTCAAAATTATAATCGCGTTATTGCTGCAAACGATTTTAGGAGCTCAAATTTGCTTTCTTCACATCACAAAATTGTTGAGAAAAAAGTGCCCACAGTGTGGGGCAGCGAAAGCTAGAAAATCGAAAAAAGGATGCATAATAGTTTTATCTTCAATAAATAGCAAACTGATGTCAACATAATTTCAACAAATGTCTTTAGGACCAAAAAAAAAAACATTAAGTATGGGCGCCTTTGTTGTCCATTTCAGCCTGCACACGGCGTCTAAAGGCGTTTCAACAGTTTCAAAATAAAGTCTCTATATATTTTTATCCCACTCTAATCTCAAAACTTGCTTAAGATTATCGACACTATGATGAGATGTTCTACTGAGTGCTCCAAATTTTCTCAATTTCCAAAGTTCAGAGGTTTCATGTTAGGACTAAATATTCTAACTATCCCATCCTGTTTGATATCCAAAAAATATATTGCATAAAAATAGCTTCTTTTTTCCAAACATTTGTTGTCTTTATTATAATTAGCATAAGAAGTTACCTAAATTAATCTGTAATACGGTGTGGTATTTTAATTTATACTGTAAGTGACAACAATACTTTATTAAATAATTTTCTTTATTTATCAAATGGTGTTAAGTTTGACGTACAATGTAAATAATGTGACTTCCAATATTGACCAGTGAATATTTTTTGAAACTATTTCCAGAGTGCATGTGTGGACCCAGGATGGTGCTTGTAATTTCGGAAAGTTCTTGAACATTTGATGACGTTAGGGATTTAATAGCTTTAATAGATTTACCAATAAGAATTGTAAATATGTGTTTGTGGTGATTTATGACGGTTTGTGGAAGGATATTTTGGGAAAAGCATGGGGTATATATAAAGGAGAAAATTTGTAAAAAGGGAGAGTTAGTTAGAAGAGAAAATTATTGCTATTTAGTGACTTGTTGATTGCGAGAAAAAACTACAAGCTAACCGGGCCATGGAACCAAGTATGAGATTGTTTGATATGTTTGAAACGTATGATGGCACTTCGGATGCTGCTGTTTGGATTCAACGAACAAAAGTGATTGCTGAAATTCAGAACTTAAAGCTTGAACTACTTTTTCCGATTCTTCTCAGAGAAGCTGCTTATGCAGTGTACGATGCTTTAACCGCGGAAGTCAAAAAAGATGTAGTGGAAGTCGAGCGTGTGTTATTAGCGGCGTTTTCTATAGATGCCTACACTGCATATGAACTATTCACAAAACGAAAATTATGTGACGAAGAAAAAGTTGACGTGTTTTTAGCTGATTTAAGACGATTAGCCTATCTAGCTAAATTACCAGAGGAGTCTGTGCGTTTGGCGTTTGTTGTGGGTTTGCCAGAAGTCTTATCATCAAGATTTCGAGCCGTAATGGACCCGATTGATAAAATGTTACCCAGAGTGAGAGCTGCTATGAACTGTGCAAATGTGATTGACAGTGATGCTGTTGGCGCTGTGTCTAGACGCCATGCTACAAAAACTGCGTTAGTGTGTTACAACTGTAAAGGTTTGAATCACATTGCAAAGAACTGTTCGCTTGCGAAGAGCTTGTCTCCGAAGACTGTTAGATGTTTTAAATGTGGTGAGGAAGGACACATTGCATCGAAATGCTGGAAGCTGCAGGGAAACGATTGCAGGAGCGAGGTGTCTGCGCTACCTCGCTCCTGAACATCGGTGGAATGAGCGCATTATCTGTTATTCGTTTGAAAGTTAACGGTATGGTTGCGACAGCGTTAGTAGACACAGGGTGTTCGAAGACAATTTTGAATAAAAAATTCCTGCCCAGAAGTCAATGTAGGTACTCAAACTCTCAAAAGGTAGTAACGTTTGAAGGAAAGGTTCATCAGTGCACTGGGTCAGCGGTCGTGATTCTTGAGGTTGATGGCATTAAAGCACGTGATCAGGTTATTTTAGTGGATTTCCAACCGTTTGGAGTCGATATGATGCTTGGAATGAGTTCCATTAAGTTACTAGGAGGAGTATCCATCTCTCCTTTGGGAAAAGCGAAGTTCGGATTAAGTTACTGTGGAGCAACGGCTTTGAACAAGAACAAGGTCAAGAAAATCGAAATAAAAAAGAAAGATCATGAAGCAGTTTTTAATGGTGCTGAATGGAGAGTCAAATGGAAATGGAGAGATGGAGAAGGCCCCAACCGATTGTATAATAAAGTGGCACAGTACGGAATTCCACAATACGCTAGAGCAGACTATGAAAACGAACTACAGGAATGGATTGATCGGAAATGGCTGTTAGAGTACAACGAAAATGAATTGGGGCCGCCCAAAGGGCAGATTCCGTTAATGGCTGTCATTCAGAGAAACAAAGACAACAAAATCCGACCTGTTCTAGACTGGAGAGAAGCTAACGATTTAATTGAGGCATACACGAGAGATGCAGATGTGTGTGTCGAAAAGCTTAGAATATGGAGAAGGATGGGTAACAAACCAGCAATCATCGATTTACGCAAGGCTTATCTTCAACTAAAAACTGATAAATCTCTTTGGCCGTTCCAAACAGTGGTGTTTCGAAATAAAAGGTATTGCTTGACACGACTTGGTTTCGGATTGAATGTTGCGCCAATGATCATGAAATCCGTTGTGAGTGCCGTCATTGATCAAGACGAATTAGTGAAGAGGGGAACGTCCGCTTATGTAGACGACATTTTCGTAGACGAAAGTGTGGTGAGTCTTGATTATGTCAAGAGGCATTTTTTGAAATATGGTTTAGAGAGTAAAGATGGTGAGCAGATTGATGATAATGGAGTTCGTGTGTTAGGATTGTGTGTGCGCAAGGTTGGTAACAAACTGATGTGGTCCAGAGGGAATCGAGTTGATGCTATCTCGCAAAAGTTAACCAGGAGAGTTGTGTTTTCAATCTGTGGACAGTTGGTAGGACATTTACCCGTGTGTGGTTGGTTGCGAGTGATTTGTAGTCTCTTGAAGAGGAAAGCTGTCAGTCTGACGACGGGTTGGGACGATGGTGTTTGTGATGAGAACGTTAAGTGGGTGCTTCAGGAAGTATTTGCTGAGGTGGAACGCTGCGAGCCTGCTTGTGGTGATTGGGCTGTGCGTGGTGATGAGGGAAAAGTGTGGGTTGATGCCAGTTCTTTAGCGATTGGTGCTCTTATTCAAGTTGGGGAGACTACTGTGGAGGATGCAACATGGCTGCGAAAAGAAACGTCTGATGTTCATATAAACATGGCAGAATTAGACGCTGTGATACGGGGAATGAATATGGCTCTGATGTGGAAGCTGAAGAAAGTGACTGTTTTTACCGATTCCGTGACTGTGTACCACTGGGTTTCTGACGCCCTTACGGGAAAATCAAGGTTGAGATCAAAAGCGACGGGGGAAATGCTGATTCGAAGAAGACTGAGCGTGTTGCAACAACTAATTGAAGAATACGATGTTAGCGTCGAGGTGAAACTCATTCCTTCTAAAGATAATTTGGCCGACGCATTAACTAGAGTTCGCAGCAGATGGCTCAACAAACTGACTGTGCCAGAGTGTCGGAATAGTTGCATAGGAGTCGCAGCTACGAAGGCTGAAGCTATTTCCAATATACACAAAAGAACTGGACATTTTGGAGTGAATCGAACGTTAAACTTTGTTCGTAAAACAATTCCGACTGCTACTGAAAACGATGTTCGAAGTGTGATAAAAAATTGCGAACCATGTCAGTCAATAGATCCAGCGCCAATACGGTGGGAAAAAGGAAAATTGGATGTTAAAGGAAACTGGGAGAGATTGGCCATGGATATCACGCATTATGGCACTGACAAGTTTTTGAGTCTAATTGATTGTGGACCTTCAAAATACGCGTTGTGGCGACAATTATCGAGCTCATACGGAAGTGTTTCCATAGTCCGAATACTCCGTCTTGTTTTTTGTGAACGTGGAGCACCGTCTGAGATATTAACTGACAATGAGCCAACATTTAAGACTAAAGAGATAAGGAGTTTCCTTGATAGTTGGAGAGTGCAAATTAGATATAGAGCCGCTTATTATCCTGAAGGAAATGGAATTGTAGAAAGAAACCACCGTACGATCAAGAGAATAGCAGAACGATAAAAAATGTCGATACCGGAAGCACTATATTGGTACAATGTCTCAGCCGACAAAAATGGTGCAAGCCCGATGGGCAAAATATACAGCTACCCCATTGGTGTGAAAGGATTGAAAAAAGAGAATCTTCCTGCACGAAATGTCCTGAACGAGAGATTTCGAATTGGCGATAAAGTCTGGCTGAAACCACCAAATGCGAGGTGCCATACAAAGTGGCAACCAGCTAAGGTAACTCGGAATGCGTTAAACCAAACCGTAGAAGTGAACGGCATTCCGCGTCATGTGAAACATGTTAGACCTCGAACTGATACTCAGCCCTACATTATCCCTGATGAGGAAGTAGAGATGAATGTTGAAACTGATCAAGTGGACGCTGAAAACCAAGGAGATCCAATTAAAGATGTATTAGAGACGAACGAGGAAAATATCGACGCTGAAGATAGACCCCAAGAAATCGACATGCTTTTGCGACGGAGTGGTCGGGAACGGCGCATGCCTTCGAAATACCTTGATTACTATTTGGATGATCCGTAAGGATCAAGGAGGAGTGTAATTTCGGAAAGTTCTAGAACATTTGATGACGTTAGGGATTTAATAGCTTTAATAGATTTACCAATAAGAATTGTAAATATGTGTTTGTGGTGATTTATGACGGTTTGTGGAAGGATATTTTGGGAAAAGCATGGGGTATATATAAAGGAGAAAATTTGTAAAAAGGGAGAGTTAGTTAGAAGAGAAAATTATTGCTATTTAGTGACTTGTTGATTGCGAGAAAAAACTACAGTGCTCTATCACATACTGCGAAAAAAAAAAGCAAAAATTCTGCTTATAGAATTTTGCAGCTATTTAGCCAACTAACTTCTGGTCTTTGTCTAGTCCTGACAAGCAACTTCATTTTATAAATAAAGAATGATAATTAAAGAAAATTATTTAATAAAGTATTGTTGTCACTTACAGTATAAATTAAAATACCACACCGTATTACAGATTAATTTAGGTAACTTCTTATGCTAATTATAATAAAGACAACAAATGTTTGGAAAAAAGAAGCTATTTTTATGCAATATATTTTTTGGATATCAAACAGGATGGGATAGTTAGAATATTTAGTCCTAACATGAAACCTCTGAACTTTGGAAATTGAGAAAATTTGGAGCACTCAGTAGAACATCTCATCATAGTGTCGATAATCTTAAGCAAGTTTTGAGATTAGAGTGGGATAAAAATATATAGAGACTTTATTTTGAAACTGTTGAAACGCCTTTAGACGCCGTGTGCAGGCTGAAATGGACAACAAAGGCGCCCATACTTAATGTTTTTTTTTTTGGTCCTAAAGACATTTGTTGAAATTATGTTGACATCAGTTTGCTATTTATTGAAGATAAAACTATTATGCATCCTTTTTTCGATTTTCTAGCTTTCGCTGCCCCACACTGTGGGCACTTTTTTCTCAACAATTTTGTGATGTGAAGAAAGCAAATTTGAGCTCCTAAAATCGTTTGCAGCAATAACGCGATTATAATTTTGAGGCAAGACACTGGCTTTTAGAAAATCACAAGCAATTCTCTGATTAACTTTAGTTTCAAAGCTTGTTAAGACAAGCTTTGAAACTTCTGAAGAGAATTGAAGTTGCCTGTTTTGGTAAAGATTTGATATCTTCATATAAATGGGATACTGGAGCAATTTGTACCTCTGTATTTAACTTGGCATTTCAGCCACTTCTAATTTGCTATAAGCTCTCTACAAGGTCTATAGCACATTAGAACTTATTGGCTAAACTTAAACAAGGAAAAAGATAAAGCAGGTTTCAAAATGACAACAACATTTTTTGGAAACCTGTGTAATACTTTTTTTTAACGGTTTTTTTAATTTTCACTGAATTGTGTTGGATAAAACACTTTTAAGGTTATTGGTACTTTTCAAGAAAGAAAAAAGAAAAAAAAAGAAAAAAAAAAGAAAAACGCATTCATTTGTTACTAACTCTAACTCTTCGTTCTGATCAAAACTGTTTTGCATTCAGAGAAATGCGCTTTGTTGAATACCAGTGAATAGCACCAGACTATGCACTAAGCGGAAGTGGGATTTTAGACACATGTGGCCTAAATTCAAAAACTGACTAAATTATGTGTAGTGAGACAAATCTCTGTAAATCAGTAGAGAATTTGGTATGGTACTTGTGAAAAATAGGTGTCAGACTCTCCATTTAATGTTCTCTTTTGAGATTCAGTTTTAAATGCCAATTATTTTCACAGATCATCACAAAATGGCAACTTTCATTTTTCATCAACTTTGTTTCCCTCACAACAAAGTTCCTTAAGCCAAATTTTTAAAGGGTACTCAATATTCTTAGTATTGTAGAGCAGCATTGAATTGGTAGAACAAAATAAAATGGCAGCATTAATGGACAAGCATGGGTCTTCTGCTGTATTTGTCAGCTGGCTGTTTTTCAGTTTCACAATACAATATTGACAGCCTACGTTTGACTTGAATGCCTATTTCCTTAATTGTTTGTTTCAGTCAAGACATTCGATTGTAGAAAATCAAAGGCAACTCTCTGATATAAAGTTCAATGAAACGAATTTAATTTTAGTAGTGTGGTAGCATTTTATTAGATTAATATAATCCTTAGCAAACTGTTTGGTTTCTAGTTATTTTAAATTTCTGTAGTTACTGTCTAGTTACATCGACATCGAATGGACCAGAAATTTGAGGCAACTGCATGCAATTTTTAAGAGTATCAGATTGGCACACACAAAAGAGTAGGTTAAAACTAATGTTCGACTTGTATCTGGTTCTTACATGTTTTCTATTCAAAAACTTTCCGTACAGAAAAAGAGCACACTTCCTATTGTTAACACGTGTCTTGTTTATAACCAGACGAAGCTCTATTAAGTCTTACATTTACGAAAAACTTCTTCTCTGGTGTTTTACACTAAGTAGTTACCTGCAGACCCAATATCTCTTGCAGGCCTAAACCCCCTGTGAAGATTTTACAGCAGACTGACTTATCACTACTCAGATACCCGGTGGACGTGTGTAGTAAACGTTTAGGAGTTTGTTGCTATTTGATTTGAGAGTCTGATCGCGACTCGTTCTTGAGCGAATTCGAGGAATTAGTAGGATATTGACTCTAGTAACTAAACCAAGGTAAAGAGGACGTTAAAATGTGCTCAATGTTAAAGTTACTAGCTAATTCGACAGAAAACTGGAAAAGTCTAGAACGTTTTTGTATACAGGGAAAGTACTTTACACTACAATAAACACATTTAGCATTCAAAAACACAAATAATATGTTTTTAATACACTTTATTTGTGTTGGTATGTGTATTTTGCATAATTATTATTAGTTTGCAAAAATATTATGCTAATATTTTTTTAAATGTTAAAATAAGCGTACGTTGTCCCCCGTCCATTTTCATACGGCTTCAATTCAAACGGTATAAATGAGGACTGTAGTGTGATTATAAACAAATCAACATCTAGACGAAGTAATTAGAACTCAAATAGAAAAAAGTAGAAGCTAAGTGTAATTTGCTAAAAAAAAAAATGTCTAAAGCTCCAGCGATTGGAATCGATCTTGGAACGACTTACTCTTGCGTTGGTGTTTTCCAACATGGTAAAGTTGAGATTATTGCTAACGAGCAAGGAAACCGTACCACTCCTAGCTACGTTGCATTCACTGACACCGAAAGATTGATTGGAGATGCTGCCAAGAATCAAGTGGCTATGAATCCTTCGAACACAGTATTCGGTAAGCTTTGTAAAGAGTCTTGTCTCAACGTTTCGTTAAGAAAATAGGTGTAATATTTGGGAAACAGAAGTTTCCAATTGTAAAAACGCATGCTGAAAAAATGGGGTTCTCTTTTTAGATGCAAAGCGACTGATTGGGCGAAAGTTCAACGACTCGTCTGTCACTTCAGATAGAAAGCACTGGCCTTTTACAGTAAACTTCTTTTTTTTTTTTTTTTTTTTTTGACTTTGTTTAGAATATTGTGTAAACACACCAAACACTAACTGCATTGCCAGGATTCATGATGACAACGAGCATCTTGAGTGTCTTGTTGTGCATGCATTCCTTTTGTGCTGGCAGTGATAAAGTTGGCTTAGAACGCATGCAGTAACTTAGAAATTTCTTTTACAGGTTATAGACGAGGGATCTAGACCCAAGATACAAGTGGAATTCAAAGGAGAAACCAAGTCGTTTTACCCAGAGGAGATATCATCCATGGTCTTGCTGAAGATGAAAGAAATAGCAGATGCATATCTTGGAAAGAAGGTTCAAGATGTCGTGATAACCGTCCCCGCATACTTTAATGATTCGCAACGTCAAGCAACTAAAGATGCGGGAGTTATAGCTGGATTAAACGTGCTGCGCATCATAAACGAGCCGACTGCAGCTGCTATTGCCTATGGTCTGGATAAGAAAGTTGGTACTGAAAAGAACGTGCTCATATTCGATTTGGGAGGTGGTACTTTTGATGTTTCCATACTGGCCATCGAAGACGGCATATTCGAAGTAAAATCAACTGCTGGCGACACTCATCTCGGCGGTGAAGATTTCGATAATCGTCTTGTCAACCATTTTGTTGAGGAATTCAAGAGAAAGCATAAGAAAGACATTTCTGGCAACAAACGAGCTGTTAGACGTCTGAGGACCGCATGCGAGCGAGCCAAGAGAACACTTTCAGCAAGTACACAGGCGAGCGTGGAGATCGATTCGCTCTTCGACGGTATCGACTTCTACACGTCAATTACACGGGCACGTTTTGAAGAGCTGTGCATCGATCTGTTTAGAGGCACTCTCACCCCTGTTGCAGACGCCATTAGAGACGCAGGGAAAAACAGCAGCGGACAAAACTTTTCCAAGTCCGATATCCATGAAGTGGTTTTGGTCGGTGGATCCACTCGCATTCCAAAAGTGCAGAGCCTTCTTCAAGAGTTCTTCAACGGAAAAGAGCTTAACAAGTCTATCAACCCAGACGAAGCCGTGGCATACGGCGCTGCAGTTCAAGCTGCCATCTTAGCTGGGGATAAGCACGAGGCAGTTCAGGACCTTCTGCTTCTTGACGTCGCCCCTCTGTCACTCGGAATCGAGACTGCTGGAGGCGTATTCACTCCGTTGATCAAGAGAAACACTACGGTTCCGACAAAATACTCGCAAATATTCTCCACCTATGCAGACAATCAACCCGGAGTGCTGATCCAAGTGTTTGAAGGCGAGAGAAGCATGACAGCCCACAATAACCTGCTGGGCAAGTTCGAACTTTCTGGAATTCCACCTGCCCCAAGAGGTGTTCCTCAAATTGAAGTAACCTTTGACGTGGATGCTAATGGCATTTTGAACGTTTCCGCACTGGACAAGAGTACGGGAAAAGAAAACAAAATAACCATTACCAACGACAAAGGGCGCCTTTCCAAAGAAGACATCGAGAGAATGGTTCAAGAGGCGGAAAAATACAAAGCTGACGACGACCTTCAACGAGACAGGGTGCAAGCGAAGAACGGTTTGGAAAGCTACTGCTACAACATGAAACAAACCGTCGAGGACGAAAAAGTAAAGGACAAGATTAGCGACGAAGATAAAAAAACAATCCTCAAGAAGTGCAACGAAACTGTGGAATGGCTAGATCGAAATCAGGTAAGCTTTGTGGTCACTTCTTACAAGTCACTTCTTACGATTACCTACTTAATACTTCTTAATCCTAAAATGAGAGAGGTTTTTTTTTACTTTTTGAAAGAACGAAAATGCGATTGAAGGGAGTAGCGAGCGTCATATTTGTTATTACTTGTTCTATTTTTTTAGACTGCGGAAAAGGACGAGTTCGAGCACAGACAAAAAGAGCTTGAAAAAGTGTGCAACCCTATCATTACGAAACTCTATCAAGCTGGCGGTGCGCCTGGAGGCATGCCAGGTGGAATGCCCGGAGGTATGCCTGGCGGCGGCTCACACAAGGCTAGTTCTGGTGGACCAACGATTGAAGAAGTCGATTGAGATTAGATAGAACTTCAATAGATCTGATAGACAATTATTTTGAAAGTATATACATTGTAAATATGTTGATAATTTCACACGCATGTATATTTTTTTAGTTAGAAAGATAACCATCTTATATAAGCTGAATCTTTTACATTTTCTAACCTTTTTACTGGATATAAAAAGATTAGTCTGCTGCTGGCTTTGAATCGTAACAATACAGCATCTCTGGTACTATAATTCTAGATCTGAATGCTCCTTCACGCTGCCTTCTAGTCGTTTTTTTTTTTTTTTTTTTTTTTTCAACTGAGCTTAACTTATTATGATCACTCCTACACTTATCACACAGTACCCAATCAACTAATCAACATCAAAATCATCTGTACGAAATGGGAAAGACCTTTTCGGAAATTAGGCTTCTAACTTAAACTTAGCATACAACAATATAAACAATACAAGAAGCAGTAAAGAGTCTAGAATACTAGGAAGATGCCAGAGAAAATATGATTAAATCTCGATACTGACAATGTCTACGTAAACAAATTAAAAAGTTTTTTTCTAGGAGATAACAGCCTATCCTTGATTGAAAATTTTTTACTATTGCCGACTTTTCACAAGAAATTACTTGCAGGAAACCAGCCCCGCTCACTTCCCTACTGAAGCAGAATTCCGAACAATCAATCTGTGAAAAGTAATAGTCATTACCTTTCTTTAGACAAAGATGTCGCGCAAGCGTGAAAATCAACACATTTTTGTATTGGATTACCTTATGCAATTATATCTCTTCCTCGTGAAGCACGCAGTTGGCAAATTTAAATTTATCTATGCCACCACTTTAGTAGATTTCTAAGCATACTGGAAGAATTAACCGGAAGAATTTGTGCCGAATTGAAGCGTAGCGAATCGTCTTGGCAATCACGATATCTAACTTCGTTTGTTTCAAAAGAAAAAGAATTTATTTCTTTAGATTTGTATCTAATTTGTACAGGAAAAATTTCGTGTAACTTTCGATATACGGATTTGCGTCAATTTACAAAACTATGAACATTGTTTTCGAGGAAGAGGAGGAAATACGGTAAAACGACAGAATTATTCGCATCGGAGAGCCAGTTAAAAATAACTAGAAAGAAATCCACACAAAACAAGAAACGAGAACGGAGAATTTTTATCAAACTTAATCTAAATACAACACGTGGCAACTTGGTAAGAAGATGTAACGGACGCATCCAGTTATTGCTAGTGTTGTTATCGGTTTCAACTAAATAGACTAAAAGTCAATTAGTCGAAAGTTGAAATTAGTCGACTTTGAAAAATCGAATAGTTGATTTAATCGACTACGAATTTCTTACTAATCGACTAAAAGTCGATTTAATCGGGTAATCATCCTGACATCCTTACTTCTATTTTTTCAGTTGATTTACTTTTTTTAACAATCTTTAATACGGTTATGATGCTGACCAATTAGTAAACAGATATCTTTATTAGTAGTTTATCTTGTAAAGATAAATTATTTATAAAGATTGAGCCATGCGTAAGAACATCGTTCAAAGCGGTTTTTTTAATTCAACTAAAATATCTGAACCTTAACCCCTTCCCAGCAAGCACACAACGTTGAAACAACGTTGATCGACGTTGATCAACGTTATTTCAACGTTGTTTCAACGTTGTGTACTTACTGCCCAATAAGAAAAATACGTTGTAACAACGTTGTTCCAACGTCTTCCGTAAAGTTAGAATAACGTTGTTATGATGTTATGAATGAAACAGCGCCCAACGTCATTTTGTCAACGTTATAACAACGTTGTCAAATTGACGTTATAACAACGTTAATTTTGCGCTGAATGACGTTGGAAAGGCGTAAGACCAACGTTAAATTAAAGAAAAAAAAAGTTAGGAAAACGTTGTTTTTTCGGCGAAATCAAGTTGTAATAACATTTTTCCATCATTGTAGATATGTGGTATTAATTAATACTGGTGTTTCATTTCTACCATTAATTAATTAATGGCAGAAATGAAACATCAGCCAACGTCATTTTGGACATGTGTTAACGTCGTGAAAAAAAAGGTGGATGAAAAAAAAAATGTGCATTTTATAACATCCTACTTGATTGTTTTATCAGCGCAGTGATGTTTCATTATAGCTTATATATATAGCTTATAAGCTATATAGTGCAACATCATGCTTTGTTTTTCTTTTATGAAGTTGTTCAATTATACGTTTAACCTGTTAATTTTTTGAACTCGTACGAGTTCAACAATAATTGAGTATAAAAAATAAAGACTGAATAAAAACAACCTTGCAATACTTCTAGATTATATATTTCAAATGTTAAAAATTATATACATTTACTGGGAATGCGATTTGATTTGATTTCGAAATTTTAACCATTTCGATTTGTTTTGACAATAGCTGACACTAAAATATAAAAACATTTGAAGCAACATGAAGATATAAACGATTGTATTTGTACAAATTCAATTATACGTGCATTTTCAAGGAAGTAATACAAATGGAATACATTCAGAAAGAAAAAAAAACAAGGAATACTACTCTCAAGTTCATAACACAAGAGGGGAGATAAATAGGGGTAGTGGGAAGTTCAGATCTAATATATGGTGGTGGTGGTGGTGGTGGTGGGGGGGGGGGGAGATTAACACTGAAAGATTTATTATCGGTTACTAGTATATAATTTTTAATTCTTAACGCCAATTTTTGCTGATTTTTTTTTTTTTTGAGATATAAGTTTTTTGTTGATAACAAGTAAAAATAAGTTATTAGGGGGGTCCTAATAAGCCTTAGACGGATGGGAAAAATTTCCAAAAATTAACTAACTCCACACCCTGTATTAAGGACTTGAGAGTACAAATACAGGAAATGAGCTAGCTTGCTATTTGATATTCACCTGAGTTTTCCTTTCTTTTGAATAACTATTGGGTACAAGTCGTAGAGCGATATCCTGTGAAATAAATATATTATTTTAAATTAACTTAAAATAACTAACATTAAAAATATGATGCTTCTAATATATTAATTGATACATTATTATGAAACAAAAATTTAAAATAACTGTTATTAAATATATATTGAACTTAAACTTTCAAACAGCGTTAAATATATCTACAATATTGTATATTGCATAACTAATGATTCTAAAAAGCTACATTTAAAACAAATATAACTGCCCAAAAATGATATAATAAAAAAGAACTATAAATTTCAGCATTTATACAAAATACGTTTAGTAGATATAGCTTTAAAAGTAATGCAACTTAAAACTAACAAGTGTTACATATTATATATTACTATAATATATATTACTGAAAAATAATATTAAACCTATAAAATCAAACCAAAATTCAAAAAACACAATCATGACATAATGGGAAAAAAATATTTCTTGATTTTCCCTTGAAATAAATAACTTTGCGTTTCAGTTCAGATTTCTTTACATTTCTTCTTTTTACAGGAGCACATTTCGGCACAGCTACTATTTTATTATAACTTGAATTGCATGGTTTAATAAAGAAGTCACTAAAAATGCGAGATGGAAATATTTTGCAAACTAAAGAATCAAAACTCATTTCGATAACCTGTGCTTACAGACCACTTTTTAAAAAAAAGAAGCTATCTTTGCCACCAGGGACCACTTTTGTGTGTTTTTTCTTCAAAAGTTTATTATCCAAATTACCTATTTCATTTAAACGTTTAACAACTTGAACAAGTGGCATCTTCTTGCCACGAACCAATCGTTTTAGACTCTGCAAATAATCTTCAAATGAAAAAGCAGAAATTTCAAGGAGGGTCATTCGAAATTTTATAACATCGTCAGACAAATGAATCAGGTTATGTACATTGTATGATGTGAATGTTGGACCATAGTATTCAGAAGGCTTGGATACAAACCATTTCAACAACATTGATGCATAACCAATGGCATCAGAACAAGAATTATTGTCATCTAACACGCGAATAGCAATACTAAGACATAGAAAGTGTATATAAAGATCTTGTTTTAGTACATTCTTCAGTACATAGGGACCAGTATACATAAGAAATAAACGAAATTCTGTTGCTTTCCATCTTTTAAACTCTAGCAGTGATCTAGGCTGTCTGACAAAATCAGATGGAATTTTACCTGCTAAGTCATTTAACCTTTCTGAAATGCATTTAATTTGAACATGTGATAAATGACATATATTTGGTCCCTCTTTCCAAAATAACAATAATCGACGAACAACCCCAAGGCAAACTAGGTGCATGTAGTCCAAAACAAATGCAGAAACGCAAGGTAAAGTAAAATCAATCAAAGGACTCTTCGATACTTGATGATCTTTATAATTCATTTTAGCAAAATGTTCATCTGTACGAAGAAAGGAATCAGCCTGATTAAAGATAACTCTTCCTTGCCATTGACCCACATCAGTACATCGTTCACATCCATGGTAGGCAATGTGGGGTTTTATACATTTAATAAAAGCACGTGCTGGAGCATCGCATGTCCAAAATTTTAAACTTACATTAAAAAATTTATCTTTGTAAAGAAGACCATTTTCTGCAAGCATATTAAATTCCTCTAAAAACTGTTTGAGAATCTCCATAGAAGATTTAGGCTTTTGTTCACCACAGAAAAAAGCAACAGGAAAAGGAGGTATACTACCAAACCGGCAAAGTAAAGGCCAAAGCTGGATATTGCTAGATTTAAAGAGTGGAAGCCCATCTAAATTAACTATCAAATCTATCTCATTGCTAATACAAGCTTCATTATCTTGAAGCATTTTTTTAATACCAGTAGCTAAACCAAGATAGATGTAGTCACCAGAACACAATTTTCCAGTATTAACTTGATTAGGCATTTTTAGTAATGTCTTAGCATTTTTTGGTAGGTTAGCATGCCCATGATTGCGCATTAATACAAGCAAATCATTTAATGAAGAATGTGTAACAGCATGGTTAACTGCCCACTTTGAAAGATCACACACTAAATCACTGCAACTTTCAGACTGCAACAACTCAAAAGAATTATTAAAATCAGAATTTAATGAAGAGACTGTAGTTATAGATAAATTAGAATCACTTTCAAAAACATCAACATTATCATTAACTTCGATGGATTTAAACTCACCATTTGAACTTTGATCATTATCATTTTCTAACAAGCTGGCCATTAAAATATTAGTCTTTCTCCATATTGCTGATCTTGATGTCATTATTTCTTTATATTGGTTTATCTAAAAAGACTTTTATTTATATATATATTCTTACTAAAACACTAATAAACGCACTTAAAATATTTAATTGCTGTTTTAGATTGTAAAAAAATCGAAAAAGTGCGTCTGATAGCGCTTTAATAGAAAAAAAAATATATATATATATATATATATATATATATATATATATATATATATATATATATATATATATATATATATATATGTATATATATATATGTATATATATATGTATATATATATATATATATATATATATATATATATATATATATATATATATATATATTAAGTTATATACAAGTAAACAAAAATATTTTGAGAAATTTAACAAAGTTATTGATATATAAAGTTATTTTAGGTTTTTAACTAATATGTCATTTTAAAAACAAGATCAAGTGATGACACAAAAACTGTTTACTAATTCGTAACTTTTTAGATTTCAGAGTTAAAGTCAAAAATATATATATTATTTTTTTTATTATTAAATATAAACAAAACATTACATAAACATAAGATTATATTTATAATTTTTGTTTATATCAAGTTATAACAAAAAAAAAAAGTCACAAGAATTAAAGAAAAACAAGAAAATTTACTATCTATCATAATTTGTAAATATTTTTGTAAATATAATTTATGTTTCACTATCTGTTTCAGCCAGATTCAAACTGGCAGATTTAGCCTCATTACAAGTGCTTGCACGTAGTGGTCTTCGGTTTTTACGATCTGCAGCATATTTCAAATGATTCATCACTTCTATCCATACCGCTGCAGTGGTGGCATCAGAAAAGACATTTAATACTGCTTCTGAGATAAATAATAATATGAAATAGTTATTATAATGGAGTGCTGTACTGAATAACAATATTAATAACAAATAATATTAGCATAAATCATAGTAACTTTATTCCTTATAAAAGCTGAAAGTTGTAAAATCAAAACATTTTTAAAACAACAAAATGCTGCAAATAAACTTACTATTTATTGCGTTATACAATAAAGTGTTCTCAAACTTCAGCTTTCCTTTTAAACCAACCATACTAAACTTTGATTGAAGTTCATTTGACATCATTCTTTGATGAAGATAAATAAACAAATAAAGCTTCATTAAACATTTTATGTTTATTATAATATAATAGTAAGGTAAAAAAAGTTTTTTTGACACAGATGAAAAATTATAAAAATAACCTTTGCACTAAATTCTTGACCATGTGTTTAGAAGACTGACCTGAAAGGAAAGAAAATGTTAACCTCATTGAAATGTTTTAAACATAAGACTATAACGTTAACACTCATATATTCAAAATTTTTCAAAAAAAAGAAAATAGCATATTAAAATCTTGCTCAAATAGAGCAAAAAAATACTTTTAGTTAAATAATAGCAAAACTAGGGTTTTGTATGATGAATTTTGTTTCCATTTATAAGATCAACTAAAACTTTTAACTTTTTAAACTTTCGAATGGGGAAATAATTTCGAATATCGTAATAACGGTATTTTTAATATCGGTATTTTGGCAACTATAAATTGTTAAAAATACCGGGATCCCAGATCCTGGTATTTCCAAACCTAAGCAAAACCATAGGTACATATTAAACATATTTTTACGATTTTTTTTTTTAGTATAATAAAAATTTAGTAACGTTTTAGCTAAAATGTCTTTTAGTGTAAATATAACACTAAAACTAACTTGTTTCAATAATTATGCTGCAACCTGAAATATTTAAAAACATTTATAGATCTGTAAATAGGTTAAAATTAATTTTATTTCTAAATGTGAAACCTGCAAATAACTTGATACTATAAAGTTTAAAAAACAAACCCAAATTATTCCTATTCTAAAGAACTTTCACAATTTTTGCAAAATACTGAAGTTAATGTAAATTCCTGCTTACAAATAAATTACAGATATCAAAATTATAATAATTCCCAACTTCCTTCTATATTTTGAATTTTGTGTTATTTAGGCATTCTTTCTGATGATCATACAGAAGAAAAGAAATCTAACTGTGAAAAATCTGATAAAAAGAAATAGTTTCATATCTATTTCGTTTTTAATGTGTTATTCTCTAAATCATATAAAACATATCAAACTCACAAACTCTTGTGAAAAACCATTGTCTTGCATTTGTAGTGTGAACTCATTGAGATTTTCAATTGTTAGCAATTGAGGAGGAATTTCTATTGAATCTTGTGATCATATACTTTTTAGTTGACTTTTCAAATTTGTTTTTATTTCACAAAGTAATTTAATAACCTCATACTGGAACTCTACAAACAAATTGTTTAATAAAAATATATTAAATAATATTTTCAAAATACAAAAATGTGTATAAATTTTATGAATTCTTTTTGTGTACATGTAAGTACTGAAACAAATTAAAATATTTACTTTGTTCACTCATTGGAAAGTTGTTTCTTTCAACAGCCGCAGCAGATAACTCTTTACTTTTTGCTAATCCACCTGATGGTTGCTTTTTTGTTTCAATTCTTTCTGAGTAAGAAAAAGAACCATATTCTGGTCTTCTTTTAATTGTACTTTGAGGAGATGAACAAGACCTAGTATTAGGAGATCGAGAGCGTGATTCTCTTGAATTATTGGAAATAATACCTTGTAAGTCATTTCGAAAACTAAATATTGATGGAGATTGTGAGTAATTCATATCAATATTTATTTTATTTTGATTGGGCTCTGCTGTTGAAGTAAGCTGCTTTGTTGTTGTTTCCAGGCAAAATGTTTTTTTATTCATAAAACCAGATTTAATATCAGGCTTTGGAGGAAGTTTACTGCAAAGTGCTACAAAAAATTTATTTAAAAAAAACAATAAACAAAAAATTTAAAAGATAAATATGAAAACTTAATATTTTAATATGCAATCAAAAACAAATTACCCTTTTTTGTAATTTGAGACTCATTGCTTTTAAAATCAACATCGCAAGAGTCAGTATCAGTTGTAATATTATATGAATGGCATGTCATAAAGTCTTTATCTGTTAATTTAATTTTAAGAATTGGAAACTTAAACCAATCAACTTGAGGTTCAACCTGCTCCCTTAACTTTTTTTCAGCCCCTTTTTTTGGCCATCTCAAAACTTTACCGTCTACCCAACTTAAAGGAACAGTGTCAGAGTACACCTTGTCTTCCTCAATCCACTTTACACGACACCATTCAGACATTATAGCAATCTATATAATGTATAAGAGAAAAATAAAAAGAATGTTAAACTAATACAACTTTGAAGTTAAAAAATGCACATCTTTGTAGATATATTATATATTTTTTTATGCTTTTGTATATAAATTATATATTTTTTATCTGATAATATCAGTGATGATAATGTTAGTTGATAATATCAGTTTAATATACCAACTCATGATGACTTGAAAAATAAATATTGATTCAATATTAATTTTTCAAGTTCAAAAAAAAATCAATATAATATATTGATTATTTTTTGAAATTAAATTTTGTAACAAATTATATATAACAAAACAAACTATCACCTTTATAAAATAAAAAAAAGTGCTTTGAAAACGTACTTTTACTCATTAATAAAAAATGAAAATGTACTTTTTTTGTATTTTAGTTTGTATTTTTTCTAAACAGAGTAGCATTTAATGTCTGCTTGAAAGCAGACATTAAATGCTTCTCTTTGTTTATAATTAATTTTAATTATAATACTATTAATAAACCTAAAAACCATGTTATATATTCTAAAACCATTAAATAATTGCGCTAAAGTGACTACGCATGGAATTCAAAACTTGATGTTTGCTAGTACTAAAGCCATGCTTGAGCATTTATCCGCCATTTTTATTTTTAATTCTAAATTGTTTTTTCAGCGGTTTCCAAAGTTGTTTTAACGTTAATAAGACTGACGTTGGTTTAACGTTATAAAAAGCAACTTTGTTCCAACGTCGTTTTATTGTTAGCTTTTCTGACGTCGGTTTACAACTTCTTTCCGTTGTTGTTCCAATGTTAGACAGACCAAAGTTGGAATAACTCCGTAATGCCGATATCGGAACGACGTTGGAGTTAGGTTACGTCGCGTCGCAACAAAAATACAACTAAATTACAACAACGGCGCGACGTCTTTTTCTTATTGGGTGGGTTATTTGCTGTAACGCATTAACTTAACTCTTAGCTTACTGTATGTAGCACCACTTCATTAATGTTTCCTTTTTCTCGTTATAATAACCAGTTGATGCTTTTTAAACCAAAATGTTAAGTAATGTGTCATGGTACTCAGTTAAGGATGCGAAAAAGTTTTATAAATCTGCCACCATAAAATAAGTTTAGTCGCCCCATCTGCTTCTACCTATCTACGCCACTGTTTTTTATTAATTTTTTTGTTAATTTTTTGCTTTAATTGTTGTGAAAAATGATATAAAATACCCATCTGTATTTTATTCTTTACGTTGTGATTTCCGTTTTTGTTTGTTTATTCGATTTTAATTCATCTAAGAGATTAGATGAATTCAGATTGATCGAAGAAAATGTTCTTGTTATAACAACAGCATCTGTTGTTATAACAGTATTACATACCACCTAGTTTTTTTGTTTACTCTCTTAAAGTTCTATTTGTTTCATAGCATCTAAAAAATAAATTGTCAAGCAAGATTCAACTATTTAAACAAAATATTAGAATTTTCCATTTTATCATTTAATAACAAACATAAAAATTTACTTCCGCATTTTTTCTGTTTAACTAATTTTTTGGTCCTATCAGTCCACCGCTTCCTTTCTTTCAGAGTTTTTAAATAGACCTCATTGATGCGTAGGCCAAGTTCTTTAAACCGTACTTTCTTTGAGTGTAATTTTTTTATATAGTAATGTAAACGGTGAGCATATTTTTAAAATTTCAATTTTTTTTCGAAAAACGACCATAAAATAGTTTACTTTTATTCTTCTTGCTATTCACTCGTCTTACTTAGAACAACATTTAGTATATTCTTTCTAAAAAGTTAATTGTTTGAATGTTAATTAAGCCCTTCAAACTGAAAGTTACACAAAACAACAAAGAAAGTTCGAGGATATAACCAGGGTCGGACTGGCTTGAAAAAACGGCCCGGGAAATTTGGTAACAGCGGCCCACTTCATTGTATGTTGCATATATTTAATGCATATATATATATGGGGCGCCGAGAGCTTTCACGCCGTCCATGACAGCGAATATGATTAACGCCCTTATTTTTCTAAATTTACCTATATTATATTAGTAAAGGACTTTTTATTTTTAGACGCATTATTGTTTATTATTATTTAAAGTATAAAAAAAAATTTAAACTTCCCAGCCTAAATATTGATAAAAATAAATATTTCTAAAACACTGTTGTAAGTTGGAGTCTAGAAATAGTAGACACAATCGCTATTCAATATTGACTAGTATAGCAACTTTTTCATCGTTTGACTAGTCAATGCCAAGACATCAATTATTGCATCGTTATTAATTCTCGGAAGGTCTTTTTCACAAGACATCAGCATGAATGACTGTAAACTTGACTGGCTCATCAAAATTTTTAATCTGTTCAAAATATATTTCAATTTCGAAAATGACCTTTCACAAGCAACTTATGATGAGGATAGTGTCAGCACAAATTGGTAAGCCAGAAACAAATTTGAATACGCAAGACTATGTAAGTTAAACTTCTGGAGGACAAAGTACAACAAACAATACATTTTTTGCAAGATTTGCATTTATTTCTGTGGCTGCCACTGTTTTCCACTTCTGGGATTGTAAAGACAGTTTCAGATTCTTCGGATTTATATTGTTGCATGTTGTCCGAGACAGAGTCAGATACTTTCGTGTCAAATATCAAATTATATTCATCTTAAAGAGTTATTTCGAAACTTTCCGATTTCCTTGCAAATTCCGATAATTCCGTTTGAAGCTGATCTTTCGTTACACTAGCATCAAACTTTCTGAGCAACCCAAATATCTATATTTTGGAATCGAAACTCTGACCACGCTTCAGCGTTATCTAGCTCATTTAATTCAAAATGTTTGTAATTTCAATAAGGGTAATCATTTTTAGATCTATTAATATCGTATAATAAATCAAATTCTACGTCATCGATAATATTTCCATCTCATGCTTTAAAAAGAGTGTCTCTCGTAACTCTCTAACATGTCATCTTTAAATTAAATGTAAAATTTGATACAAATTTTCTTGTAAGATCGTTTTAATTGTTTATAGCACAGATATTTTTCGGAAGTAATTTTAACTTAAAAATAAGTTATGAATAATTAATGACTTAAAACGCGCTTGAAGTTTTTAGGTGCTTAACGTTTTTTAAACTTCCAGTGGTAGCATACTTGCTAACGCTTGTACTAGCACCGCCTAAAGATAACGCGCGCATGCTTAAACTCACTATTAACATAATACTACTTTCGATCAGCTCAAGATGGCCGCCAAAATTTATATAATTAGCCGGCAGATGGCCTTTAATTAGATGTAATTAGAGGCCAGCAAAAAATTTATTCTATTTTTAGTTTAATTTTAATTTACATTTTATTTGAAAAATAAAATGTAGCCTTACTAAAATTATAATATAACTTTTTATGCCAACTGGCCCACCGGGAATCTCCCGGTATCCCGGCGGCCCAGTCCAAGCCTGGATATAACTAATGTGTGATAAACGTAAGAAATTGCCTAGGGAGTAGCACTTGGCAGTTTCTTACGTTTACTCCATACGGGAAAACTTTCGAAGAGTTCGGAAAACTTGAAATCGTTAAAAGATTAAGTAGACCTCGACGTACCTGTTGTATATACGGTGCAGTTGCTGTCAATATTTTCTTTTCTAAACCAAACACAATTAAACTGTGTTAAATTAATGTATTTCTTTTAGCCTCTTTAGATCAAAAATTGTTTTTGTACGCAAAATCGGAGAAAGGTCAAGCGAAATATAAAAGGTTGTTTTTATTAATGAACTCTTCAGAACAAAAACGAATTACCAGAAGTGGGGTTCGAACCCACGCGGACATACGTCCATTGGATCTTAAGTCCAACGCCTTAACCACTCGGCCATCCTGGTCATGTGAACGTGTGTAACAAAAATAGATTTTACTAATACCATTCTAAAATAACAGCTGTATCATTTTCACTTTACTGCCAGATCAAAGCACTACGAGCGATTTTCATACACGCAGGCCTACAAAAAAAGCTTCCGCAATTTTTTCACGATTTTTGGAGTTTTTTTTGTTGTTGATATGATCAAAGTACGCTGTTAATGAACTTTTTTTCCAAACATTTCAGTACCAACTTTTTAGAAAGGTCAGCTCTTTGTTGATTTTTAAAAAATGATAGTAACTTGAAAACGATTACAGCTCAACTATGATTCCTAAGAATAGAAACTTGAATATAATTTGAACTTCGTAACAGAGATAAAAGAAAAAAAAAAAATTTTTTTTCACAGGCTCACAGTGGTCAATTTTGGTCGAAAATGCGAAAAAAAACCTAAGACGGTACTAAAACACTGTAATGTTATAAAAAGAAAAAAACAATAAAAATAGTATCTATTTGCAGAAAACATCAATAAAATTTTGAAATTTTTCTTTTTGCTTTTTTCAAACGTCTGTATCTTCAATGTCAGACTCATCGCTTTCTGTTTCAACCTCGGTTAGAGAAATCATTGGTTGTTTCAAGATCGAAAGCATTGCTGTAGACAGGGGTTACACTTTCTCATTTTCAGCTGCTTCTTTTTGTATGAAACTTCAAGGATGACTGGGTCACTTATGGCCATAAGTCTATGACAGAGATCAGACATGCCATTTAACCATTAAGATTTTCGTGAGTGAACTATTCTTACATCTCGCAAAAAACATTGTTAATTCCTTCTCCAGCCTCTTCATTGGTAAGACCAATAGGTAGCACGCAATTTGCAATCGTTTCACGAACATGTTTTAAGATTTTGTGTAGAGTAGGAGTGATTAGATACCACCCTATACCTTGCAAAGAGTCAAAATAGATTTTTTCGGTTTCTTCACAAAGAGCTTCAAACTTTCCTTCATCAAGGGCAAAGCCAGATGCCAGAGCTCCCCAAGTTGTTGCCAAGTTCCTGACTACCTGACTAGGAACTCCATAGATTTCTGCGGTTGTTTCTGTAATTATAAAAAAATATGTTTTTGTATTTTTTACAAAATTAAACTGTAAAGAGCTTAATATTTGAAAGGAATGAGTTTGGTTTGTTCTTTGTTGTTGCAAGGTATCAACTTTGTATTTTTGCACGCATAGATATCTACGGCAAGAAGTATAAAATAACTGCTGAAAAAGACAAAAATTTAAATAACATTTTTTTTTTAGATATAGTTAATATCAAAGACTTATTTCCATTATTGTAATTTTTTGTTGATAGCAGTTTTATTCTTAAAGGAAAAATTCCTAAAAGACTTTTTCCTGGCTGTTTTCTGTAGTCTATCTTTACTCACGAGCAGGCTTGGACTGGGCCGCCGGGATACCGGGAGATTCCCTGTGGGCCGGTTGGCATAAAAATTGTATTATATTTTTAGTTAGGCTACATTATATTATCCAAATAAAATGTAAATTAAAGTTCAGACTGGTTTGAAAGAGAAAAGAATCAGAGCAAATCAACTACTTGAAAGTGCAAAAGATAAATTTCGTATCAATGTTCACAACATGGTAATGAATCAAGTAATCAGAAGTTTAAAATAGAGATTCTCAGAGCATGGTAGTCTATATGCTGATTTATCTTGTTTAAATCCAAGGAATTTTGCAAAAATTTTGAAAAAAATGCCTAGTAGCAGATTGCAGCATCTGAGTGGGTTGCTCAGAAAGTTTGATGCTAGTGTAACAAAAGATCAGCTTTAAACGGAATTATCGGACTTTGCAAGGAAATCGGAAAGTTTCGAAATAACTCTTGAAGATGAATATAACTTGATATTTGACACGAAAGTATCTGACTCTGTCTCGGACAACATGTAACAATGTAAATCCGAAGAATCTGAAACTGTCTTTACAATCCCAGAAGTGGAAAACAGTGACAGCCACAGAAATAAATGCAAATCTTGCAAAAAATGTATTTTTTGTTGTTATTTTGTCTACCAGAAGTTTAACTTGCATAGTCTTGCGTATTCAAATTTGTTTCTGGCTTAAAAAGTTGTGCTGACATAATCCTCATCACAAGTTGCTTGCGAAAGGTCATTTTCGAAATTGAAACATATTTTGAACAGATTAAGAAATTTGATGAGCCAGTCAAGTTTACAGTCAATCATGCTGATGTCTTGTGAAAAAGACGTTCTTCCGAGAATTAATAACGATGCAATAATTGATGTTTTGGCATCGACTAGTCAAACGATGAAAAAGTTGCTATACTAGTTAATATTGAATAGCGATGGTGTCTACTATTTCTAGACTCCAACTAACAGCAGTGTTTTAGAAATATTTATTTTTATCAATATTTAGGCAGAGAAGATTAAATTTTTTTTTTATACTTTAAATAATAGTAAACAATAATTTTATAAAACGCTAATTATCACGTTGATGGGCTCAGTGACGCAACAGCATTTAAACTACTACTATAAGTTAATATAATGTTTTTTGACCCACTTTTTTTTAGTAATGATGAAAAGTTTACATTAAAATATATAATTTCTAAAAAAATCTCGCCTTAAAGCCTATTTTTATTGTGATAATTAAACTTTTTTAGCTTTTAGTTCAGTGACGCAACCTAATTTTTACAGATGTGTATGTGATAAAAAAACACTTGAATTATTTTTAAAGACTAAAGGTGTTTTCACTCAAGACATATATAATGTCAAAGATTCTTTCTAAACAAAAATATGGATATGTTTTGTTTAAAATATTGCAATAACTTACCCTCAAATTTTACTCACTTTTTCGAATAATAAAAAGAAAAAACAGTTGCTAACATTCATCAAATTTATCTACTCGGTTCAAATATTTTCTACTCAAAATATATTTTAACAATAATTTTAAGGTGTTTAAACTACAATTAAAGAAAAAAAATCTTTTGAAAAAAGAAATTTTTAAACACAAAATTTCCATCGTGGAAATAGCCATATGTGTGTATATATATATATATATATATATATATATATATATATATATATATATATATATATATATATATATATATATATATATATATATATATATATATATATATATTTATATATAAAATTTATGCAACATACAATGAAGTGGGCTGCCTTGACCAATTTTCCCGGGCCGGTTTTTCAAGCCAGTCCAACCCTGCTCACGAGACTGTAATTTCGAGGTTTTATTTAAATAAAACCCTTCTTTTTTCAAGACGCTTTTATTTAGGATGATTTTTCCCCGATATACCTTTAATTAAGATGTGTTAGAATGTTTTTCTACCAAAATAACCATCATACATTTAATATTTTTCTTTCCGGATGTATTTGTGCTAATTATAGCGTCCTTCATTACCATATAATAAGTTTCATTTGTCTTATTGTCTATTAATAATCGATTTGCACTATTTATATTTTGTGTTAATTATAGTAACGCCACATTATATGATAAACTATATTTGTCATTTCGACAAACAATTGAATTTTACTATTTATATCATCATAAGTCTATTGCATATTTTTACTAGTTATAGTGACGTTTTCATTTAACTATAAATGATTTTTGGTCAAACTCTCTTGATGGTTATGTAATTTTCCTTCACCCCATTTGCTTTAAGAGTCTTATAAGAGCTTTTGTTGAATGTTCTAATTTAATTTTAAACTGGGTTTTCACTGGGTTTTTACTGAGTTTTTACTTTTTTTAATTTTAGCTCCCGCATTTGTTTTATTTTAAGTTCTAACAAAACAAACAAGGAAATAGAATATATATATATAAATTCTATCTTGTATTAACTAAAACTGAATAATTTGTATGTTAGTTCTTATATTCTACGTTTAGGTGTTTCGTGTTTAAATGCTTTCCCTAATTGACAACAATCAAATTTAAAGGGGTTTAGTTACCTTGCCGGATCTACAGAGGATGAGGGTAAGCTATTGAACATATGCGCTGTATATACTATCCCAAATTTGTATTTAGATTCAAATTCTGACAGATCCTCAATAAAAAAGATTTAAATACTTGTTCTTAGTATTAAACTTGTGAGTTGTAAAAAAGTCAAATTCATTACCTCTATCAATCTTTTTGACGATGAGTAGTGGGAGCATTTCTGATAAAGAGCGTCAACCTTTACATTTAAACAATTATAATGTTTCTAAAAGAACTACAAGGTATGGATAAGTTAATATAAAATCTAGCAACTATTGAAAAGCTTTTGAGCATAATTCTCAACTAAGTTCATTTAGAACAAATGTCTATATTAATATTATTTATAGAAATTTAGGCCATATTTAAACCTAAGCATAAAGATTAATCCAAATATTTATCCTTCTATATCTAAGTTTATTTGGTTTTTAATAAAAGATCCTATTGTTTATGACAACAATCTGAATAATTTAGGTGTCATCAAAATTGTACAGATTGCTCAAATGTGTTTAAAGCATTTATTGGGTCAGCAATGGTTGGTATGCCTTTTGCTGTCCATCAAGCAGGAATAGTTGTGAGTTATTTTTATATTTATAGAGATAAGGTTTTTTAAAAAGATGGTTGAAGCCTTCAGCCTTTTTTACTGTTACTATTTGTTTACTAATATTTTTTGGTTAATAGTATCTAGATATCTATGGTTGATAAAATGTTTCTAGAAAAGAAATGTGAGATTATTACTAAATTTTGGTCTTTGAATAAAGCACTTATAAAATTTTATAATTTATTGTTTTTCTAAGAGTTAAGTAAATGTTTCATCAACTTTGCATGACTTTTTTTTAGTAAAAATTAGTTATCAAATATTTCATATTTAGCTCTCACTAATTGGGATTTTTGTGATTGCAGCTGCTACTGATCATTGTTGTAATTTGGTCATTCGATGCAAACGAAAAATCATAAAAAATATTGTTGAAATGCGTACAGCATCAGGTGTATGTTCTTCTCAAGTAAAAGAAGAAGAGCTAATTTTAAATGAAACAATGTCATTTGGTGTTATTGGCAAAACATGTCTTGGATTGCCTGGTGTTCTTGCTGTTAATATATCGATAATAATAACACAGTTTGGTTTTTCAGTTGGTTATTTTATTTTCCTAGGCAACACTTTGCGCTCAATTTTAAAACCTTACTTGATAAAAAATTCCTTAAATACTACATTTTCGAAAGAAATTTTGAACAACACTACTCTTCCTGGAAAATCAATACAAAATTTTTCATTAACTGAAAGTAGTGAGCATTCAGCAAAAAGTTATGTTCCACATCAAATAAGTTATTTTGATAAAAGCAGATTTGATCTATTGAATTTAACCTCTGACACATATGCTTCATTTGCAATCCTCATAATTGTTCCAGTAATTGTTTTAATATCAATTTCATTTGTTCGGAAACTTCGTAAACTCGGAGCTGTCAGCATGGTTGCAAATTTATCAATTATTATTGCATTTGCAGCAACTGCAAGTTACATGCTAGCTAGTAAGTTGTCATGTTATTTTTCCATATTTATAAAAGTATTTAATTTCAAACATTATACATCATGTATTTTACAGGTTGCAATTGCAAATTATTTTATTAGTGTATATAATACAATCAGAATAAGGTAGATGAACTGATGGTATTACATGTAAAAAAGAAAGACTTTAGCTTTTCCATACCAGATTTCAAATACAGAGCAAGTTCTCTAAATGTATTTTACAGAACTATAACAGAAAAGTTTGTTTGCTTTCTAAATCCTGACAGCTAGCATAAAACCGTTTTTTAAATTAAGTCTTTTTTAATTCAGCATACTTTAAAAAAACAAAAGTATTTTGATGAATCAAATATAAGCTCATTGTTTCCTTACTGCCATGGAATTAATTAGCTTAAATTTGATACCTCAACAAGTCCCTCCTCTAATTAAAAAAAAAACAAAACCTTAGACATGTAAAGTTTCAAAGATGTTATATTAAGAAAAAAATTTATTTTTTTAATAAACCATGTTTTTTAATAAACCATGTTTGAAACCTAAAGTTGCAATTTAAATGTAATTTTGTTTTGCAAAAAAAATTTAATTTAAAGTTTTAGGTAAAGATGATACCACCTTATTTTAAATCAATTTTTGTTTTGTAAAAGAGACATAAATAATATTTAATTAAGATGATATGATTTATGGTAATGATTTATCTAATGATAACTTTAATAATCTTTCAAAAACAATAAAAATTTACAACCTTATTTTTATTATTTTAGCTCTTGATCATATCAGTCCAGATATAAAATTCTTTAAGGTATCAACATTTCCTATTTTCTTTGGTCAATTAACAGGGGCATTTGAAGGCATTGGAACAGTAAGTTTCTTTTAATTTGTGTCTAACGCTTTATTTACTTTATTTAAACTAATTTTTTAAATAAATTTTTTTTTAACTTTTTTTTTTTAATATTTTATTTTTCTAATTTAATTTTTAGTTTTTTGATTTTTTCTTAGAAAAAATCTTACATTTATTTATACAATTACAACTATTATGATACCTGTTTATGTTATTTACTTTCATTATCTTTTCTGCAAGGTTATTCCAATAGAAGGAAGTATGGGATATAATCGCTCTCGTTATCCAATATTTTTACATTGGTCACTTTTTTGTGTTTCTATAATATTGGCATCTTTTGGAATTATTGGTTATATATCTTTTGGTGAAAACACTTGTCAAATAGTAACAGCAAACTTAGCTGGAGTAATGGCTACAGTTCTTCAGATTCTATTATTTGTGGGAGTTTTATTTACATATCCATTACAAATTTATCCTTGTATACAGATAACAGAGGGATTGTTAATTAAAGTAAAGTATACAATTATCTAAATGAAAGTATCTAAATGTTACAATCATAAAACATGCATCCAGTCCTAGATTAACTATATACTTGTCTTTATTTATAATTTTTGTTTTTGTACCTCAGAAAAAGATTTTAAATTTTAGAATTTTAAATCCTTTTAGTATCATAAATGGCGCCAGGTGCAGCAACTTTCTACAGGAAGATCAAATGAAGATGAAGTTTTAATTAAGAAGTCATTGAGTTCTAATGAAGAGAAGATTGAAAAGAAGATGAAGGTTTATAAGATTTTTTCATCAACATTTTTCTTTTCACACTTAAATATACATACATATACATCTGTGATTAAAAATCTACAAATTTGAATTTTTTTAGTTAAAAATATGGGAAGGAAACCTTATACGCGTAATTCTAGTGTTATTGACAGCTGTTATAGGGCTAGTCTTTCGTGCACAATTTGCTTATATTGCAGCACTGAATGGATCAGTAGGAAGCTCTTTATTGGTATATATTTTACCGCCAGTTTTTCATATGTCACTAAAAAGATATAAAGTTAAAAAAAGAATACTGTTTAAAAATATTGTATTAATCATGTTTGGTGTAATAAGTGGTGTTATTGGATTAACTGTAGCAATCAGAGAAATAATCGAGTCATTTGGAAATGGCCATTCTTCTCACTGTTAACCATGTACTTACTAATAGTTGCAACTTGATAACAAATAATATTTTATATATATTTACAGTATTATATATTTAATTTAAATAATTTAAAAGATTTTATAAGAGTGATAATGTTGAGCTGTATATATTTCTTCCTATAATTATAATTATAATATATATATATATATATATATATATATATATATATATATATATATATATATATATATATATATATATATATATATATATATTTTAAATCTTTATTTCTTTTTTTTTAAGGAAACCATATTTTAATACCAGTTTTTAAATTGCCTAGTTTGTGGTTTATTATCAGAATTTCAGATAATTTGTATACTTTTTTTTTTTTTTCATAGCTGTATTTTATTATTTTTTATTAGATTTTTGTAAACAAATCTTTTGGTTGCATACTTGTAAATTGTTTATTTTATAGTTTTGAAGAATGGTATTCATTGTTTTCAAAAAAAAATAGGTGCTTTAAAGTTTTATTGCTTAAAGCTAATTCAAATTATTTTAAAATGAGAATCAATGAAGATAATGACCTCAATTTTTTTTTTTTTTTATTAAAAAAAATTTCTTTTTTTTTTGGTAAGTCTTAGATAATAAGAGGTTATTTTCTGACTCAAAAGAAATCCAAATGAAGTTTTCATCCGGCCAGATTTTAAATTAAAAGAACCATACCTGATATCAACTCTTTTTTAGTTAATTCCACAGAAAATCTTTTATCGAGCGCAAATCATGAACAGTTTTCAATTTTCTTAAAATACTTTGAAACTCTTTACTAGATTCGAGAAACTCTTTACGGAATATTTTTATTCAAGATGCTGCAAAATCATACAATCCTTTAAAGCTTTTGAGCTGTCGTTTGATCAGAAAAATAAAAAGTTTTTTTAAACCACGGAGACTTTAAAACAAAGTGACTGTTGACAATCTATGAGATCTTAACAGAGCAGATTCATCGCTTCTACGTTCCTATTTTCCAATTCAGATTACAACTTGCGTTGGAGAAATCCTAACTGTTATTACAACTTACGTTGGAGAAACTGTTATTTTGAGGAACCTAAAATATTCATCTAATTTATCTCGAAATTTAAGATATAAATTTGAGAAGGAACACTTAACTTAATACTTAACCATAGAGGCCACTTAAAATGATCTCTATTATTAAAGAAACTTTATCTATGTGTATGTTGATGATGTGTATCTAATGCCAAGTTCATTTTAGTCAGTTTTACCATTCAAGCTACTGTGATAGATGGCAAAATCCATATTGCTCTAGTGTAACATGTTCCTGTGGATGTTGTGGTGTATGTGGATGTTTATTAAAAGAAACTAACAACATTGTCAAAGTTTTGGAACTTCTTTACTTACCGGTAGACTGCAATACGGATTATATACATTTTATGCATGGATAAGAATTTATAATGATAGAAGACTTTTATGTTTAGCTGATCCAGTTATTTCATCCTATATAAAAACATTGTAAATTACACGCGATCATAAAATTTTATTTAGCTTTAATAATTTGTGATGTAATAATAGATAAAACGCGTTTCAATTCAATGAATTTTTACTATATTTACAAAAACAAAACAACAGTCGTTAAAATATCGTTGAAAAATATCGTTGAAAAAGTATTTGTAATTGTCTTTACAAATTTGTTTATAATAACTATCCAAATGCAGCTTTTTTAATTTAATGGAAGCACAGAATCTTTTAGATACACCTCTGTCTCTGGAATGAGATACATCTCTGCAAATATTCAACATAAAACTTATGAATAACTTTACAAAAATATTTTACCAACTATACAGAAATACAGAATCTTTAGATGTATGGCAAAAACATTTAACTAAATTTTTATAATTTTATCTTTTTTTTTTTTACTCATTTTTTGGACAAGTGTCAAATTACAGGATGAGAAAAATTGAAACAAATCTTCTTCTGTATGTTCCACTGAGTTCTTATTATTTCTATGTCTCTTTAAAAATTCAGTCATTGTCAACTTCTTGGGCTTCCTTAACGAATAGTCCAATAGGCAAAATTGCGCGTTTTATTATTTCCGCACTATGTTTTATTATTTCCGCATCATGTAACATTACCTTGTGGACACTGGTTGGCGTATAATTGTTTGCAGCATCATGTGGAACTCCTTTATCAAAATTTCGTCCAACCCAGTTATCTCTGCAAATATTTTTGAGTTTTGATAAAAAAAAAAAAACTCGTGGCATGTTACTAGTATTTGTGGATCCGTTTCCAGGTGATTGAAAAGCTCCCAGCGGGTGGGGGCAAGTGTTCTAGTGCTGGCATTATGCTTCATTAAAACATTTTGTTTAGTAAAACAGTTTTTCCAAAATTGATAAATATTCTAACTAGCAAAAGACTAAAATTAAATGCTATTGATATTATGGTAATTATTATTTTATTGCCACCGCATAGTGATAAATCGTGGCCGAAAATAGTAAAAAACCAAAAGACGGAATAATAACAATAAAACTAGTGCTTACTTGCAGAAAACTTAAAAAAAATGAATGAAACTTTATATGTTTTTTTTCAAACATCTGAATCTTCAATGTCCGACTTATCACTTTCTGTTTCAATCTCTCGTAGAGAAGTTGTTGTTTGCTTCAACACTGAAAGTATTGTTGTAAACAAGGATTTACGTTTTCTCATTTTCAACTGTTTCTTTTTGTATGAAACTTCAAAGATGACTGAGTCACTGATGTCCATAAGTCTATGCAAGAGATCAGACATGCCATTTAACTATGAAGATTTTCTTGAGCAAAACATTTGAACATGTCTCAAAACTTAGTTGTTTCTTTCTTCAGCCTCGTCCATGCTTTAAGATTTTGTGTAGATTAAGAATGATTGGATACCATTATTACATTTTTTTCACCATATTTTTCGGAAGAAAAAAGTTCATTTAATCACAAAATAATTGTTTTTTTTGGATGAAAGCGCCAATTGCTACTAAAGATAATTTTAATGTAGCTGTAAATACTGAATATTATAAAAATTTTAATGTAGCTGTAAATACTGAATATTATAAAAATTTTAATGTAGCTGTAAATACTGAATATTATAAAAATTTTAATGTAGCTGTAAATACTGAATATTATAAAAATTTTTTAGGAATATTGTCTCCTCTTGATCTTCGAGAAAAGTAAAAGTTTTACATTAAAAATTTTTAAGTACTTAAAACATTCGAAAGAATCAAAAATAAGTTTTATCTACTTTGAATAAACTTGTCATTTGGTCATTACTTTGAGTAAATTCGTTCGTAAACTGGTCATTTGTTGTTGATTCATTTAAGATCGAGGGAAAATCTAAACAATAAATGTAAAATTTGACCTTTAAGTTTGACCTAAAATTTTAATCTTTCAAATTTTTTTAAAGAAAAAAATTCCTAAATTTGCCATCTCAAAAAAATTTTTTTTTTTTGTCTAAGTTCGTCGTACGAGCCGTTTTTGATCACTGTGTACCGATAGCAAGGTTCAATGTTATAAAGTAAGCATCAGAGTCTCGGAAGTCTGGTATGTTTGATACTGTTATCAACGATACTTCGAAGTTGGTATCGGAAAAGTCCGTCCTACCTAGACCGATGCCAATTCTGTACCGGGGTCGGCATTGAAGAACGAGTATCGTAAAAATGAACGATCCAAGTCACCACACAATACTTTTCGTACCGAGACTCAGATATTTATTAAAGTTTACACCTTCGTTAAAATACAAATTTTGTAAAAACGTAAAAATAATCACACAACGAAATATCTTCGCAATTGTAAAAGAAAATCACAAATTCTTAATTACTCACACTTTTGATTTTTAATCAACGACAAAGTTGTTTAACAATTTTAGGACTTGATTTTGATTTTTTCACCAAGTACTAGAAGGTTCGCCTAAACACTTATGTCATTGTTTTATAACATTAACCTATTGGCGCTTTCACTATCGACTAACAGTAATTAGTATCAGAACCCCCTCTTACCTCCAAAAATAATAAGAACGCCATTACGTAATGAATAGTTGTAATATAGATAATATTTTTGATGCACCTTTTCTAAATAACATTTAAAATACTGTATTAATTTATTTTTCAAACTTTATTTTGTATATTACATTGATATATATCTGCTATATACAAATAATATATTGCAAAAGTCAATACTTTAATGGACTGTTTTCATTGTATTTATAGCTATATATCATTTTGAAAATTGTATCCAGCTAGGGAAACTTAACCTTTGCGGTTGATTTATTGGAAGCTACAGGCATATTATTATTATTTTTTTTTTAAAAAAAAAAAAAAAAAGAATGAATATATTCAGTGGTGGAAGTGGAAAAAGTCGATTTGACAAGTTACTTGGTAATCATATATAATTCACTATAATAGTCAAATAATATATTTATCTTGAAATATTCTTAAAACGTTGTCATAAACACCTAATGATATTTAAAAAAAAATTCTTTCTGTTTTTCCAAATTAAGCAAGTATTCTGTCTCAAAGACATGTCATTCATGTTTATCAAGACATTTTGCTATCATCATAAAGTTTTAAAATTTTAATGTTATTTTTTTGTTGGCTCAATCCAAATAAAATAAAGAATTATTTTTTTCATAATTTAGAGGCTGCAACAAGTCAAATGCTACTTGAACCTAACTGGGCTATTAACCTTGAAATATGTGATTCCATTCGTCAAAAAGATGTGACGTAAGTATCTAAAAATTTAAAAACCAGCTTTCAAATTGAACACTTTATAATGGATGTAGATTTACATTATTTTTGATTTCTTGTGCATAAAAGCATAAAATTAGGTTTTCCTTGTCATATCTTGTTACTAGAATGTAAAAACTCTAACTGCAGATGATTTTGAGATTTCTATAAAAAAAATTATAGCAGCTCAGTAAAAAATAATTATAAGTAAAGTTTATGGATTTGTGTATATTCTTTGTTTAAGAAGTTAAGCAAATTAAAAGTAATAATAAATTTTCTTTTTCACAGGCCTAAGTATGCTGTTAAAAAGATACGTGATCAAATTCGAGATACTAATCCCAATATTTCAAGATTTGCACTTGTTGTAAGAATACTTGACTTTAGCTTATTATTGTGAATATCATTTAGTTTCATCAATGTTATTTTTAAGATAAAGTAATTCAAACATAATTAGAGAAAAAATTTTATTTTTTGAATTTAATCTATTTCAGGTTATGGAAACATGTGTAAAGAACTGTGGACAGCCTTTCCATGAGGAGATAAACAATCAAGAGTTTATGAGCGAACTAAAAACATTAGCTCAAGTAATATATATATATATATATATATATATATATATATATATATATATATATATATATATATATATATATATATATACACACACACACACATACATATACATATATGTATATGTATATACACATACGTCTATGTATATATATGTAAATATATACATTTATATACATATATATATTATATATATTATATATATACATATATATATATACATATATGTATATGTATATATGTATATATATGTATGTATATATATGTTTATATATGTATATATATAAATTTCTTTAATTTCTTTTTCCTTTATTAAGACTGGGACTCCACCTGTAAAAGAGCAGGTCTTGACTATGGTTCAAGCATGGAATCATGTCTTTCGTAATAAACCGCAATTTCAACCCATTCTTGGTACTTACAGCCTGTTAAAGATGGAAGGTGTGGTGTGATTTTTGTTTTTAATTTGGTTACTATGCTCTATATTTTACTGATTAAAAGTATTAGCAGTTTTTTTTTTTTTAAGAAAATAAAATCTTGTTTGGATGGAAATCTTTGTTGCTTAGATGTTCTACTTCAAAGTTCAAACATTTATTGGTTTTTATAAAACAAAAACAAACATTTGTTGTTGTAAAGCTTTTTATGTTATGTTAACAATTATTTAATGAAAATATCCCATGTAAAAGATTCTGTGTAAAATTATAAAAGGTATAAAACAAAAAGATTTTTGAAAAATTATTAAAACTACAAAAAAAAAAAATCAGTTTTTGAAATAAAAAATTGTACTGATTTTTAGCTTCATAAAATTACTATTTTCTTAATGAACAGTTCCCTTTTTTGCTTGTTTTAAAAGTGCTGGAGCAGTAAAATACTTAAAACTGGAATAAAATTTAAATTTTAGTTAAACAATTTTAATTTTAGTTTGGATAAAATTATCAAGTGCAAAAAGCAAAAAGTTTGAAATGCTGAAAAAGTTCAATATGATGTCTGAAAGAAGCTCAAGTTTAAAAAAAAAACAAACAAAAAACAACAACAAAAAAAAAAACAATACAGATTTTACAAAAAACGTTTCTGAAAAATATCTCTTCTTTCTTTAGGTGTAAAGTTTCCTGTTCTAAAGGAAAGTGATGCGATGTTTTCTGCTGATCATGTATGTTTTGTTTTTAAATTTTGAACATTTTTTAAAAGTTAAGTTTCAGGTTAAAAATTATTTTTATCAATAAAAATTGTTCAAAGTTTAAGGATTTCTTTTTCTTTTAGTTTTAGTTAAAGACTTTTTGTGAGCCATTCTCAATTAAAATATTTAGGCAATAATTCACACACATAGATGTTGTTGTTTTTTGTAAACATATTAAAGTGTGTTTAGGCTGTTTATATTGTGCTTTGTTTTCAGGCTCCAGAATGGAAGGATGGTGATGTTTGCCATTTATGCCGTACAAAATTTTCTACTTTTACAAGACAGGTAAGTTAGAAGTATAGTTTACTTATTTATTTTAGATTTTTAACATAATACTAATGCTATTCATGATGGAAATTCTACCTCTATCAAAAAGTTATTTCATATTAAATTTATTTAGAATAGCTTTACCTTCTTTTTTTGTTTATTTTTATTTAAATCACTTTCAGTTTTATAAGATTCTTATTGTCTTATTTTAATTTTATAAATAATGTTATTTTTGCTTTTTAAAATATTAAAAATATTTGTGAAGCACCATTGCAGAGCATGCGGTGAAGTATTTTGTGGTAAATGCTCTTCCAAGACATCTATAATACCGAAAATTGGTATGGAAAGAGAAGTCCGTGTATGTGACACATGCTTTGATGAAATCAATCCAAAGTTAGTAATTATTCTTAATTACTTCCTGCATATTAATTTAAAGTTTTACAAAAAATATTTTTTTTAAAGCTTGATGTATAGCTTTATTTATACACTTCAATTTTTATATCCTACATATATATCCATTTTTGATTTAATATGTTCATTTATTTATCCCTTTTCTAGCTTTTATTCTGGCATTAAAATTTTTTTTGTAGTAATGGAAAAGAGATGAAACATTTTAAAAATGAAGATGGTGAGAATGGTCTTCCAGAAGAGTATCTCAAATCAGATCTTTATAAAGAAGAGCAAAGAAAGGTTAACTTTTAAAAATTTAAGATTATTTATTAAAAAATTATTGATAGCAAAAAGGAAAAAATTTCAACATATTGGTTTGAAATTTTTTCATAAAATTTCTCATGCCTAAACTTTAGGTTCAGTCAAATCAAAGTGAAAGTCAAGAGGAAGATGAGCTGCAACTTGCTCTGGCACTTTCCCTAAGTGAAGAGGAGTCAAATAAGGTATTTTTCCTTCAATTAAAACTAAAATTTAGGAAAAAATAACAAAAATGTTAAAAGTTTAATTTTGGATTTAGAATGCTTCAAAAAGAGGTTGGTCAGCTGCTTCACAACCTTTATACCAAGCTTCATTCTCTAATGAAAAGGATGCTGTAAAAGATGTTAAGACAGCAGAAAACAAACCAAGCTTGTATTCAAATGCTGTATGTGTTATAATATTTATACTGACAAATTATTTTTCTATTTGAACACAACAATTAAAACTTTTTATATGAAATTCTTCACACTAAAATGGGCTTTTAAATAAAAAAATTTCAAAAAAAAAAAAAATTTTACTTTAAGGTATTGGCCTAATTGTTTTATCAGTTTTATTATGATAATTATATATTTTAATTTTAAGCAATTAAAAAGTTCTTTAACCAGCCAGAGCTCTATTTTTTTGTATATTTTAAGAGTAAAATCAGTTTTGTATATTTAATATAATATAAGCGCAATAATTTTACATGTAATTTAGGTTTCAAATTGTTTAAAAATAATAAGAACACAAGTAAATAAATCCAAAATATGTAAAATAAAATAATGTTGCTTATAATTTTTCTCTTCTAAACTTTACAGGCTGCAAGTTTACAAGAAGTTTATACTAATCAACCAGAGGTTATTTGTTTTCTTTTTTTTCCAGAGTATTTTTGTTAGCTAATGTAGTAGAGCAGGGGATGCAACTCATTTTGATTGCAAAATCATAATAAAATCCCCAATTGCAAGCATCTTCAGAACTATTTGTTTTTTACTGAAATAGTGAGAAAAATACCATTCTTAATTAAGGTTTTATACTCTGTTATCTTTTTATATCAGAAAGCTAAAAATTGTAACTTGCAAATACATCCAAAAATCAAAAGGAACTTTTGGAATTTCAATTTTTCTCTAAGGTTACTGGATCATCCTCAACCAAAAAATATTTAAATGTAATATTTTTACTTGATTTCTTTGTCTAAATATTTCTTTAATCAAATGTGGAGTGTTTTTGATAATTTGCCCAATTATCAAAAATACTCTACATTCAATTAGAGATGTAAGATTCTTTGGTTATTGATTCTTTTTAGCAATTACTTTTCCCCCTGATCAGTGTGTGAAGCACCTAGTTTTTTAAAGTAGTATCAGACAAAATTTGCTAAAAGCATGATGCTTTGATGCTAACTTAATTAATTTTCTAGGTTAAAAAAAAATCATCTATAAATTTTCATTTTTGTTTAGTAAAATAAAAAAATGCAATGGTTTTAATCAAAATATGAAAGAATTATCAAACATATTCCAGTAAAAAGAAACATTTAACTTTCTAAGGCTCTGTTGATTTTGGAATGTATTAAGTATTCTCAATCAATTCTTATTACATGTAGCATTTTTTAGCTTTTTAATATAAATAGTATATCAGAGAGAGATGAAACAAGAATTTAAAATAGCTGCTTTTTGTTGTAAAAAGCTAATTTCAATGAGGTGGTTGGGGACTAATATTTTGAGATTTGTGTTTTTGAGATTTTATTTAATAATATTTATAAATACCAAAAGTTGTCTGATTTTGAGACCAACATTTTCAAAAAATCTGTTTTTAAGTGGATTTAACCAATAGTTAATTATTGTAGCTTCTTTTTTGTATACATCTTTTTTTACACATCTTTTAATTTAAAGGTAAGTGATGATCCTCGATTTTCTAAACTTTGGTATTTAGCTTGCACAATATATGGATCGTACTTATTGGGAGAAAAAGAAAGCTGATATTCAGTCTCTTAAGCCATCAGCACCATCAGCTGTTGCACCTCCTCAAACTAATGGCTTGAAAGTAGCAAGAGAGCATACAGACAATGCAACAGTTGTACTGAGATTATGTTTTGTAACTTTTTTATTACTAAGCAATCTTTTTACAGTCAAAATTACAAAGCAACAGTTCTATAAGAAGTGCTTTTTAATAAAAGTAAAATATTAACTTTATTAATAAGAAACTAATTATGAAATTGTAATTTTATGACAGGAGGATGAATCAGAGGACAGTTCTGCATTTGTTCAAACGATTGACAAAAGTATATCTATGTTCATTAATAGAATGAATGAAGTATCTTCAAAAGGAAAACATATAGCAATGGATTCTACTGTGCAGGTTGTTGTTGTTTTTTTATAATTTGTTATTAATGGTATGAATTGTTCTTACTATTTTTGTTGTTATTTTTACATAAATATTAGAATAATTATAGCTGTTAGAATTGTTACTGTCAATCATAAATGATTTCACAAAAAGATTATTCTGTTTCAAAAACTCTGAATAATAAACTAAAAAAATTAGTATAATAAGAGTAAGGTAAGTATAAATGATTTGACAATATTAGGATTTGACAAGTTTTTAGGGTTTATTGCAATTAATTTTAATTTGTTGCTTATATTAGCATTTTCAAATTTAAAAGGGTTCTGAGTGCAGTAAAAGCACATGACTTGATATTTTAAATAACATTAATTGTTACCATAATTTCTTGTTTGTTTGTTTTTTATAGTCACTGTTTTCCTCGCTGAGTGCTATGCATCCTCAGTTGTTAAACCTTATTGAGGATCAAGAAGAAAGCCAAAGTAAGGTTTATACAATAACATCCATTTTTTAGTTTTTTGCAAAGTAAGTTCTAAAATGGTCTTTGTGATGTAATTTGCAATTAATTATCTGTGTTCTAGACAAATATGAAGCCATGCTTGCAAAGTTGTCAGTGATTCGTGAAGCTCGTGAAAGTTTAAATGATATGCGTGCTCAGTACGTGGAAAAAACACGACAGCAGGAGCTAGAGCAAGAAATGTTGCGACGTATGCAAATGGAACAGAAACTTGAACTAATGAGGCAGCAAAAGCAAGAGTATCTTGAATATCAACATGTTTTACAGCTTCAGCGACAGCAAGAACTTGAAATGTATCAACAGCAGAAGCTGCGTGAAAGACAGACACAAAATTATGATGGTAATAGTTTCTTTAATTGAGAAATGAATGTTAAGTTTTTGGTAATTTTTGTTTCCAGTCCTTGAATCTGATGTCAATTATTTTTATACAAAGTTTTGTCCAAAAAATTAATTGTTTTTTAATCTGTTCCATTTTTAAATTAAAATAATAATTCCCTGACTTTTAATCTAATAATTTAGAAAAAACTTAAATTAATTTGTATTCTAGATAAAGTTAAATTATATTAAATCTATTTTTACTATAAATATCATAGTTTTGAGAATTACTGGTATGAATATCTTTTATCTCAGAGTTTAGGTCTCTTAAATTGTTTTTTGTAAACCCCTAATATGTGTTTTTTGTAGTTTTCGTTTTGTTCATTTTATTTTACCAATATTTATATTATATTTTTTATTACTAAATATTATTCTTATATATCATTATTCATAGTATATATGTAGTTTATCCTGTAGGTGCTATTCCCCCACTTGTACAAGGAGTTTATAGTCAGGTGCAAAGTTTTAGCTCTCCTCCTTCTTCACTTGAATACCAATCAAAGACTAAATTAGCTATGGCTACTCCTCTTAGTGCAGTTGATTATGATGCCAGCATTCAGGTAGGTAGCAGAGTTAAAAAATTTGAGCAACAACCCAGCAGTTTCCCAAATCCTATTCAAGATGGCTCTTCACTGCAGCAAGTTCCTCAAACGTCTTTTCAAAACTTAAATCAGAACACTGTACTGACACAAACAGTTTCAAGAGCTCCAAATCAAATAGAAGTAGCACGTCAGTATACTACTGTGCCTCAATCCCTAACAGAGTATAATATGAATATGGCACCTCCACCTTACGAACAACCATCTAGAGTAACAGTTCAACATATTTACCAGCAAGATCCTTTGAAAGAGGACTTTTATCAAAAAAAAAAAGTTGTTGATGATGATGGCACTTCAGCAGTTCCACTAATGGGAAATATTCCTATACAAGGTGTTTATCGAAATGAACAGTACCTTCCTAATCAGTCCTCAATACAACCAACTTTAAGTTCAGCTCTTCCTTTACAATCTCAACAAGACCCTCAGTCTCTTACTTTTTATTCCTCAGCTAACCAAAACTATGGTCAGTATTCAGAAAACAACTTATACAAGCAACCTTATCTTCATGAATCCCAATTGCAACATATCAATCAATCACTTTATCAACAGCAACATCCTTTAACACAGCAGCAACAACCTTTTACGCAGCAGCAGCAACAACCTTTTACACAGCAGCAGCAACAACCTTTTACACAGCAACAGCAAACTTTTACCCAGCAGCAACAATCCTTTACACAGCAGCAACAAACTTTTACACAGCAACAACAACGTTTTTCACAGCAGCAGTCATTTACACCGCCACAACAGCCACCTATTACACAGGTGCTTGAATCCCAACAAAATCAGCAGCAACAGTTTCAGCATCAAGCACTGCAGTACAAGCCACAGCAACAACAAGAGCCGTTATTGCAAAATCAGTTTTTGCAAAGTCAACAAGTGCAGTATCACCAACCACTTAATGTAGCACAGAATAATCATACCTTTCAGACAAATGGACTTTCTCAGTCAAAACAGCAACTTGGTTATTCGACAAATTTACCAGTTCAGGAGCTAAATTCAACAATGAAAGATTTGCAATTGATTTCATTTGACTAGAAATTGATCAAATTTTATTCTTGGAATTTTACTGTAATTTCTTTAAATCTTATTCTTAAGTTCTTTTTAAAAAATAAATTTTTACTTTTTTTGATTGGGTTTAATCCTTTGGAAATAAAAATAAAAATTAACCAAAAAAAAAATCTTTAAGTTGCTTTTGTTTTTGAATTTCCTTTTCAATTTGCAATTTAGTTACAAACCAGTTTTTAGTTATAAACTGGTTTGCTAAAAATGGTTTGTGTTATTTTTGTGTATGGTAATTACTCTGCACATAATTTATGTTAAATTGTTCATATAAAATGTTTTCTTTTGTGCATTTTAGATTATACTAATTATTCTTTGCAAATAAGTTTTGTTTTATAAATTTTATTATTCAAATTAAATAATATTAACTATTAAACTAGTGTTTATGCACAAACACACAGAGTTTTTTTTTGTAATGGTGTTAGAAATCTTTACGTCAACATATTGAAGCAGCTAATTAAATATGAAAGCAAATAAATTTTTTTTGTAGTTTATTTTATTTTTGAGATCAGCACAGTTGCAGCGGAGACATTATTTGATGCTATTTTTAAAAATGTTTTTCAGTTATAAAGTATTAAAAAACTAATAATCTTTGTGTTCTTCAATATTTTATAATCTTAAAAAAAATCTGTTTTACTTAATTTTTTAATAAAGTATGCAGTTTATTGATTATACTGTAAGTTTTCTTGAGACTTGAAGTTACAATTGTTGGCAATTTTGAAAGATGGCATATGCCCAGATGAAAAAACTTTTATGACCTAGTAATATAATGTAATGTGATGTAAGGAATCTTAATTTTATTAAAGTAGCAGCAAGTATCCATAGGTTTGGTTGCACATTGGTTGAAACTTCATGATATTTTTTACAGTACATGGAATTATTGTAATGTAAGAATCTATTTTCTTTTTTTTATTTTTTTATTCACTTAAAAATGTTAATAGTTATTATTGTTGTTACAGGAGTATAGTTTAATCACATAATATTTACTCAATGTGGTTCTCAATTGCTAATGCTTGAAAAAGTTTTGCTTGCTACTAATTTCCAAGGAAAACTACACAAACTTTCATTAGAAACATTAGAATGTGACATAGTAGATAACATTCTCCAAATCTCAAAGGTAAATGGATTTAAACGTATTGTAACTACCCCTACTTGTGCATGGGCTGTCTGCGCAGACCAGAATATTTATTTCTGTGTATTAGAAACTGATCTTCCAATCAAGGTAGGAGAAAGTTGTTATGAGAATGAGAGGTGGTCAATGAGTTATGGATGGTCAGAAAAGTCAGTAAGTTGAATGTTCCTCTGTACAATATGTAATTTATTCTATTTGAGTTTATTATGTTTTTTTTTACTTAGCACTATCTTATATTATCTAATAATATCTTGAACTGTTTTGATCATCACCAATTAATTGCAGCAAATCAATAAAAAATCTGTTTTTATATTTTTAGCTACTTTTTTCAGATCGTTGGCATTGGAGTTCTAAAGATGGTAAAAATGAACGTAAGCCTGAATTGATAAATCTTCCTTCAGAAGACTGGTGTTGGGAAGGTAACTGGATTGTTGATAAATCAATCAACTGTGATTCAGAGGTTTTTATTTATTTATAAACTATAAAAGCATTTTTATTTTTTAATACACTGTTTTTTTATTTATTTCTGTTTTAAAAGTGATCATCTATTCTATGATGAAGTTGCTAAATTTTTTAAATAGATTTTAATTTTTTAAAAGCCCATTAAGAGTTACAAGTCATCATCATAATTTTCTGTAATCAATTGCATTCTTGTGGTGTGGTACATACTAGGGGTAACTTCTATTACCAGGAATAGTTTTTACTAGTTGAAACCTTTTATCAATGAATTTAAAAGCATCAAACAAAGTTTATACCCTTTTTGTGATCTTTATAAAGCAGATATATCAAAATGTTAAAATCTGATCTCTCCTGTTAAAATAGGACCTGCGATTGTAAACTAATCTCAAAAGAAAATCTTAAATGTGACTAATTAGGTTATCTTTAAATTTATGCAGTACTTTATAATAAATGATCAATCTAACATTAGTTAATAAACTAATTATGACTCATAGTTGAGAAGAAAATAGAATGGAAATCAGTTTATAAAGATTTGCACACCAGTTTTCTTTTACAGTATTATGTGACGTTTTTTTTTATACGCTTGTTAAAACTGAATTAACAAAAAAGTAAACTAGTGAACTTGTTTGTGGCATTAGTTGTAAAGAATTATTTTTCCTGTCAAAAGAAAAAAAGTGTTTCTTAATCGAGTATTATCACTTTTTTATGATAAAACAAATAATTTTTAATGCCCTAATTTTTTTTAAATTACTGTTTGTCATCTTAATAAATGAAAACCCTTGGTCTTCACAAAACATGTTCTCTAGTTTCAACATCAAAAGATTTAATTGAAGTAAAATCAGTTTTTATATCACAAAAAAAGTTATTTTCTTTACAATTCTAATTCTTATTAATGATTTTGTTTTTGATTAACTTAGATTTCTTTATATTGAATCAAGTTATTTTAAAAAATTCCATGTTTAATATTGATTGCAACAAGAAGAGTTTTTTTTGATAGCTCATAAAAGTAACTTGTGTCTCCGGAGAACATCGCTTAATTCCTCTAAGAACAAATTATGCTAACAGTTAATGCTAATCTGTGTTTTCAAAATTTAAAAATCAACTGATCAACTGAAGAAAAAAAAAATCTTTTTAGATGTGGTGTTTTTTTTTTTTACTTGAAGAAACATAGATGTTTTTTTTACTTGAAGATGTTTTTTTTTTATTTTTCTTTTTTTGATAATCTTAATGGGGCTGGATTATTAACTTAAATTTCAAAAACATCTCTAAAAAATTTTTATTTATTCTTTTTGTTTGACCCACAATTTTTTCATTTGAAAAAGAAAAAGAAATGAAGATTAAGTTCAATGTTACATTTACCTCTTCTTTTAGGGCTGGCAGTATGCCTTTGACTTTCCAGCAAAGTATCACAGTGAACCAGGAAAGATATCATTTGTTCGTCGAAGAAAATGGATTCGTTACCGAAAATTTATCTCTTATAATAAGTGGAGTGCTGTAAGTAAAATGTGGCTGATATTTTTTTGAATATTCTCTTGAGGAAGATTGTAATGTTTCAAATGATAAAAGTTTAAGATGTTAAAATTTAAAAAAGTTTTGAAATACTTTTAGAAACGTAAATTTTCAATTGGTTCACTGACCTATTTTAAATTTCTTTCAATTAGTTGACAGAAGGCTTTGTGGCTGAAAAGTCAGCAAAGAATATAACTGCGGTTAGTAATTTTAAATTTGTTTTAAATTTGGTTAAGTTTTAAAGATAAGTATTAAGAAAACATTTTAGTTTAAAATTTTTTTTTTTTTTTTTTTTTATAAATACAAATACATTCTACAATATAGTTTTGTAGAATATAAATAGTTTTTTGTTTAAAAAAAATAATTTTTTTTACAGGCAAACATTACAAAAGGTAGCATCCTTTTTATTAATAATAAATAGAAACATTTCTAAAATCTATTTTATTGCACTGTACACAATTATAGTTTTTAACCCAATTTTAAAAATTGCATAGATACCTGAAATTAATGCACCAGAAGATCTTTATCAAGATATAAGTGTAGGAGGTTTCCAATTACAAGGTCAGCAACCAGGATATCTAGCAGTGTGGGCAATCACCTTTTCTGGAAGAGTAAGCATTACTATTTGTTTAAAACTTATCTGTGCTTTTCATAAAATTGATTTATAATTTTTTAATTTTAATATGCAGTCAGGTCCCAAATACAACCCTTACAAAAAGTTAGATGGAAATTTGTTTAAGAAACCATGTTTTAGAAACCATGTTTTGCTTTAAAACATTTAAGGGTAAAGATTTGTTTTTTGAGGTGTGTTTCGCGGTATTCACTTTTTTTTATGAGAAAAATACTTTAGAGTACTTGACACAAGTTCTAACCATCTCACAAAACCTGTAAATATGTATTTAAAACCATTCTGAATAAAAATTTAACTTTTTTTCATTTAAGTGTAATTAAATTTTAATTTTAATCACTGGACCATTACCAATACCTGCAGATTTTGTGAATTAGCTTAACAATTATTTAAAATTAGCTAATAGAAATCATTCATATTAGTTATTTGAAATAAGCTTAATAGAAATCCTTTGTATTAATTATTTGAAATTAGTCGGATAAAAGTTTTCAGTTTGTACTTTAGGTACTTTATCGTGCTGGTATTACTAGAACGTGTCCACAAGGAGAGTTGTGGCTTGAAGTAAAATCAGATAATATTAATTTCTTACAAATTTCTGTGGGGCCAGATGGGCATTTATGGGGTTGTACCTGGGATGGTTATGCAGTGGTGCGGCAAGGTGTGTCGCACAAATGTCAAATAGGTTAGAAATTACTACTTTTAGGGTATTACTACAGGGAGCCTTATGTTATGCTGAAAGTTTGTTACATTAATTGAGTTAACAATACTTTTAAGATTACTTTTTACTGTTCTTTTTGCATTCTACAAATATTGATGCATGTAACCTGCCAATTTACCCATTAATGAACTAAATTTAATTGTATTAAAAAATGCAAATTAATTTAGTTGCAGTGTTTGTACCATATATACTGTTAAAGATTTAGAAATTATTCCTTTTTGAGCTTTGATCATAGCATCAAGGCATGATAAACTTCTTGCAGGTGTGCCGGATGTAATCAGCTAAGAGGTTGTCCTAAGACTAAGAAGAGGGAGTACCAGATTTCATCAAAGTTTGGGTATTTTTTAGTATCAGCCCCTGCTTGAATGTGAGCTTATATGGAGAAATTGGATAAGTTTAGGCTAAAATTTGGTTTTATTTTTGTGCCAGTCTTGAACCAAGTTTACTGTGTGACAGGGTGCTCCATTCTGCATGAAGACAATTTCTTTTTCACTATTAGAGCTGACTTGTATCCAAGGAATATCATATGATCAAAGAACTTTCTCTAGGTAATTTAACACACCTGAAGCCTGATGTTAGAAACACAGGTATTTTGAGGTCATTTGAAGCAGTCAAGCCAAAAGACCATAACCTGGTTAGGTTATTTTGTTTGACTAATTGTTTGATTATTATCAAAGATGTCCTCAAACTTCAAGGTAGAGATGTTCTTTCTCTTTGTTCTGCTGTTGTGGATCTGGTCAACAATAAAATACTTGTCATCTGAAAAGAAGATTGGCGGAGATTTTTTTTTAAAAATTCAAAGAGTCTTCTTACACTTATGAAGCCTCTGTTTCTTTAGATAAAGAGTAAGAAAAATTTTTTTTTTTTCTAGCTCAAGATTTGGGTTCAAAATGATTTTTGACAACCCTTCTGACAGTCTTCATGTACATATTCATGTCTCTGGCCATTTTAGCCTTAAGAGGGTCCCTCTTGATCCAAGCTTTAACTTTGATCATGAAAGGCTTGGTTACTTACTAAACATTTTTTGAATGTTTTAGACTACTGGATACATTTAATGCACAAGGTCATACCCCCTCAAAGGGTTTTGATTACTTTTTCCCTCTTACAGTTTTAGACTTTTAAGCAAAAGTTAATGTTTACATGCTGCAGAAATTGGTTGTAGGAACCAAAAAAATATTATTTTTTGAAATTAATATATCTATCAACCAACCTAATTATATAAATTATGATGGGTAAATTAGCACACTACATGCAATAAATGATTAAAAAAATGAAGTAAGAAAGATTTCTTTTTTATTATGAAAAAAGAATTTTAAAAGAGATTGAATTTATTGTGTGAGGTTTTTAACTCAGGTACATCTTGGAGGGAAGTAGATTGCCCAAAAGGTGAAGAATTTCAACAAGTGGCAGTGGGGAAGAATGTTGTGTGGGGTTTGTCTAAAAACAAAAAAGTATTCTCATTAATATTTTAATTTTTATTAAATATTTGTTAAATTTATTATTGTTCTCCAGGTTTTAGTTGATTTTTTGAAAAGAAGTTTACATCTATTTTATATTTGATTACTTTTGAATGATGCTTTGAAAAGTTTTTGAAGGAAAAGTTTGATTGTTTTTCTTTGTTTATTTTTTTCAAAGTTTTCTCATGGACTTTCCCAGGACAAAAAGTTCTATAATATTTCAAAAGCCTATTAATATACCTATTCTATATGAATATCAATTCTATATGAATACCAATTCTGTATGAGTTAAAGAAGTTCTATAAGTCTTTTATAGAATCCCAAAAGATTATAGAAATTCTATAAGATTTTCATAAAACATTTTGTCATTTTTAGACCATTTTTCACTTAAAATTCTCAAAATTGCAGAAGCAATAACTTGAAAGTTCAGTAAAAAAAGTTTTCAGATACTATTTTCTTATTACTTTGGTAAAAAAAAGCTTTTATTTTTGTTTCATTTACTTAAAAAAGTTAATTATTTTCTTTATAATTAATCTAACATTCAGCAAATATATATAAATACTGTTTTAATCACTATGAAATTCTGATGTGACTATTTAATGCAAAGATGGTGTTTGGTCAACATTGAGTTTATGAGCATTTATTTGCTTATTTTAACATGAAAATATCAAAATGTTCTCAGGAGCAATAAATATTCAATTTTTTATAGTTTTTTCTATCATTTCTTGATTTTTTGATTTCATTCCATACAAAATGGTAGAAAAAAATATTTTTGTCCTCTTTACGATTTTTTTTTTTTTTTTAAATAGGTCTAATAGATGACACAACTTTAATAGTTATCAAAATAGGTAAAGTGATCAACTATAATATAGCAGTAATGATTGGAAACAAACAACATAATGTAATATTGAAATTAGAGATTAGCTATTAAAAAGTCTACTTTTAATCAAACAAACTTAAGAATCCTAAGAAAAAACACTAACAGCCACATTGTAAAAAAAAAGTCACATGTTTAGATAAAAAATTTTTTAGCTTTTTAATTTGGAAAAAAATTTAAATCTTAATCCAGTAGGGATTTTAGAACTTGTGAGAAATATAAAGACTACAATATAAAATTCTCATGTTCCATCTTAACAATACTGTCCCCTAATGATGTATTTTGCACCTTTGGGACAAAGTAGCAAGACATACATATATTACATACATACATAACATAACATAACAGCATACTTAGTTGTTCTGACATTTCCTAAGACATCTCATTTTTTTAACTTTTTTTTTGCAGATATTTTTCAGAGGAGGATTGACTAACAAAAATGAAATTGGAGAGAAGTGGATTGAAATGATTGGAGTATTTTCTTTTGTTAATATTGGACCAAATAACCAGGTTTTTCATTTCATTTGTTAATAGTTTTTATTTTTAAATATAGAGAACAAAGTTACATAGTATTTATATAGATATAAGTAATATTTGAATAGATATAATAAAGTCAGTACATGGTTTAGCTTTACAATACTCAGGTATTTGCATTGAGCGAAGATGGTCATAATATATATGTTCGAACTAATGTTACACCTGATGAGCTAGTTGGTAGAGAATGGAAATTAATTAAATTTTCAACAAGTGGTAATTAAAATTATTTTTTTAGAAAACTATTACAGCTATGAAAATTATTACTGTAAATTATATTAAAACTGGTATAGAAACCAGCAGTCTGTTTGTATTTATCTATACTTTCCATGTGTATATCTGTGTATAAAATGACTTTTTACTTAAATATTAGCTTGATAAACAGACCTTGATATTGATAGAGTTGTTATAAACACTAACAAAGTATTTTTTTCAACTAGTGTTGAAACATGTAACAAGATTCAGAAAATATCTCTAGTTTTTGTGGCTAGTAATCCATTTTTCATAAAAAGATGATTTTAAAAAAATCTTCTAAAGGGCTACAAAGCAGATCAACTTTTAGGTCAACTTATACACAGGTGTACACCTTTTCTAAAATTTACATCAAATCTTGTTAATTCTTTATTATTTACATCAAATATTATTGAATATTACCTCTTTAGCTTCAACATGGAGGTCTTTTGACAGCGGTGCATGTAATATAGACAGTGCAGTTGTTGATAGCCTAAAAAGTGTCAATATTTCTCAAAGCTCTAGCATTTCCAGCTTAGCAACAGCTGGTGGGGACTGGAGAACAGATTTGTTGTATCAGTTAAATGAGAGGAATAGGAGAGAAATGTGCAATTTTGGTGAACTTGCTATCAATTATGTAAAGATTTGCTTTCTCGTTTTTCCAAGAGCTTTTTTTGACAAAATGTCTTGAAAACAGCCATTTAATAAACTAAGTCCATCATTTATTAATATCTTGTAAATGCAAAAATAAGGTAAACTGGGGTAACTTGGACACTTTTTGTTAAATAACTCACAGAACACATAAAACTTGTAACTTATTTAAAATGTATCTATAATAGGAATAGAGTTTGCAGTTTTTATTACAAGTGTCATTTTGCTTAATTATTGGGTATTTTCTTGAAATGTTTTCGCTAGTTCGATTGTGTTTATTAACTTGCTTAATTTGAACTTTAGCAAAAGTTCTGTTTCAGCTGTAATAAGCTACAAGTTTTCTTACAGTATTTGTCAATTTACAGCTGTCAATGCCATTTCTACATTATTTTTGTAACTGCCTGATTGTTTACAATATTGACATTTTTCAAAAATGGGGCAGCTTTGACATAGTATCAATGTTACCCCCAAATATCCCAAATGGTGATGAGCATTCGTTTCAACATTGCAAACCAGATATTGATTGGCTCTATAGGTTGGAGAATGTGAAGAAATGAGCTGATAAGATGAGTGTTTTAGCCACTCTCAGCAAACAGGATGTATGTATGCAATGATGTTCTTTAAACATAGTGCTAAAAACTCACACAAGCCAGTGGTAAACTTGACAAAATCCATGTACACCATAAAGATTTGCTGCTTAGTTGTTCATGAGTATCTGCTGATGTATGTGTTGTATAAAGGTAAACACCTACATAACAGATGATGTTCTGGTGGTCCTGAAGATATGTTCTATACATGTTCTGATTCTGGGTGGATGGAAGTGAGTAATTCATTGGTTGGTTCTTGAAGTTATGTTGCTGGAACTAGTAACCTAAATAGAACTAAACTGTTGATTTTTGATGGTTATAATTTGCACATATCTCCACAGATTTTCAAGCTCACAATACAAAATAACAGAGTTCTAGTGCTTACCAACTCATACAAACAGCATTCTGCAGCCACTTGATGTGGGTGTATTTAAGGCTGTGAAAAGTGTTTGGCAAAAATGCGCATTTACTTTGACAAGAGCTTTAATAGCAATGTGGATAAGCATTTCCTGGATTATTGAAGTGCATAAAGAATGCAGTACATCCTTTATAGTTAACTCCCTTAATGAATTTGAGGCTTGTGAAATGTACCCAATTAACAGAGAGAAAATTGCTAGCAACAAGACTTCCTCGTAGATGCCACTAACACATCAGAAAGAGTTAACTCTAAATGCTGACGAACATGTGCATGAAAATATTGAAGCCAAAGTTCAACTTCCATTTGTGTCAACAAACACAACACTAACTCTTACACATTTAAAGCAAATCTCTATCACATTTAAAGCAAACTACACCTCTAGATAAAAATGAAAAATGGGCACGTGTCAGGTGTTAGCTGAATGGCTTACCTAAGATGAGGTAAGAAGGTGAATGAGAGTAGAACAGGTACACAAATAAAAGAAGTATTTGAAGAAAGGTAAAAAGATCCTTATAGCTTTGAGGAAAAAACAACTTTGTTGAAAGTTGTTTTTTTAATGCTAGAAAGTAGAAGTGTAATTAGTAAATCAGGTAGCATCAGGTTTCAAGCAACGCAGCTTCTTCTGGTTGTAATCAACCAGAGAAAACGCCACTGCAACTTTCCATGCCTGGGGGAACATTGACATATTAAGTAGGTTTATAAAACTCTGTGTAGTGAGACTAATTATTGTTTTAAACAATCTAGAAATGCAAATGTAATCCAAAGATTCAACCATAGAAAAAAAAAACAATTTAATGATTTAATTTTTTTTTTTTTTTTGGCTGATAACTGTTTAAAAAATATGTCAAAGTTACCCCAGTTTACCTTATATTTAAAAAGAATGCAGATACATATTTGCTATGAGAGTATGATTTTTATGAAGATTTTGTTGTTTGTAATTTAAATGCTGCTTTCTGTTTCTTTATCTTTTTTCAAAGTGGTTATGATTCATGATGCTTACTAATTATCATAATGCCTATAAAATATAATGATGGTTCATATATAAAGTATCAAATAAAATATCATGATTAGGTTGATGATTTCATGATGCCTATAAAATATCATGATTAATGGTTGATGATTAATAAGCATTGTGATTATGAAGATTAGTGATAATAAGCATCACCATCATGGTGATGAATAAAGATTAATAAGCATCATGATGCTTGTTAATCATGATGTTAAGCATAGTGATGCATAATTATGTAATTATATAAGCTTATTAAACAATAGAAATTTTACTATCTTTTAAAATTTTTGTAAACTTTAAGGTTTAAATAATTTTCAAATTTTTGTTTGTTTTTTTTTTATTTTCAGAAGGACAAATCATGGAATAAAAAAGAGCAAGGTTACCTTCTCATTGATAGCAATGATTCCAATGTATGGATTAAATGTTCTCTTTTGTATAAACCAGATACTTTATCAGACAACAGTTCATATAACATTTTTATACACTATCAGCAAAAAAATGAAAGCCAAGAAATTCGGCTCCCTAAAAATATGATCAAATGTGCTCATCGTATTAAAGAATCATCCCACTTGAATTCATTTTCAATACAAACTCATGAAAATAATTATTTTGTGATAAGTCTAGAGACTGAGGCTTTACTTATTGAATGGTTGAGTTGCCTAAACTTCAGTTTGCATAATATACTTGATGTAAATATATGGTCCACATCAACATTAGGAGAGATTTTTGTATGTGCTGGTTCCCAACCTGATTTTTCTGATTTGCAAACCCAAAAATGGTTGTCAGTTCCAGGTCAGGTTTCAAGAGTTATATCCGGTGTGGATGGCATGATATGGGCTTTAGGAAATGATGGTCATGCTTACTCTTACAGCCCTAATCAATTATTTGAACAAAGACTTGTGGAAGAGCATTTTATTTATGAAAATAAAAGATGGAATCCTATAGAGGGTTATTCAGATAGGTAGAAACGTTTTCTACTGTTGCATAATAGTTTCAGAATTATTAAATAATGTTTAACATTTTGAATATTGCAGTATTTGAAATATTGATTTTCAAGTTAAATTTTAAGAGTAGTATTTACAATAGTTAAAATAGTATTTTTAATTTAATTACAATAATTGTAATTTGTTCTAATAACAATAATGATTAAATTTTATTTTAAACTCATTTTCTATTACATATTTATTTTTCTTGTATTTTTAAATTTAAGATTTTTACCAAGTGATCGTTGGCATTGGAGTGATGAAAGTGGAGTGTATGATTGTTCTAAAGATAAATACAGATTGCCCACAAAATCTAGTAAGTGGCTTAATGAATGGGAAATTGATTATAGTCATGAAGTAGATGAGATGGGTTGGCAGTATGCAGTTGATTTTCCAAGGTATATTGCAAGTTTAAGAGCAGGGGTTGGTGCTTAGTTTTTTTTATACCTTCTAAATTATTGTTTTAGCTTTTTTACAGTTATTTGATTGTCTTTAGGCATCTATTCAGCTTTTTTTGTTTTCTATTATAAATTATCTAGTAACATCTTAGATCATTGTTGTGTTTCAGTTTTAAGTAGTTGTCTTTTATTTTGTAGTTATCTTTTAGTTTTTATTTGTCTTACACTTTTTTACTTAACTCATCTACAGCCTTTGAGAACAGTTGTATGTTTTTCATTAGCTAAATACAATTCTTTGATTTCATTTTATCTGTTTGGGTCTATAATTTCTATCTTTTTGTTGTTACTTAATACATACTAATTAGTTTAGAATGTCTGCAGCATACCACAAGAACAAAAACAGTTTTTGCTATAGACAGAGTCTTAATGAGCAAACAATGAAAATGTAGTCTTGTTTTTTTTTTTTAATTTGAGTACGATATTTCGTTGTTGCATAAACCATCCTTTATTAATGTCCAAAAAATTTTCTTCTAACACATACAGATATTAATGATGATAAATTTTTTAGGCATTATCACTCTTACAAGGGAATAAATGACTATGTCAGGAGAAGAAGATGGAAAAGGTTTGCAGTTTTTAAAAATGTGACTTTAAACAGCCTGCTTTTCATAATTTTACTATATTTCACATTTGTTACTGGAAATGCATTCATTTCTAATGCATCAACAATGCATCATTATAGACTTTGCTTAATAACAACGCATGGTCCTTGGAAAGAAGTTCCAACTGATGCAACCATACGTGATCTTTCAATCAATATGCAGCAACTTAGTTGTTGCATATGGGCAGTTAGTTGTCATGGTGATGTTATGGTTAGATCTGGTATCACTAAGGAGAATCCTCAAGTGAGTGCTTTTCTTAAAATCCCAGAAAATCTTTTTAAAAAAAATTTTTTTAACGAATGTTTATTTCTTTAAATTAGTTTTGAATTTCTTGTGAATTGTTTTTATTACTTTTCAAGCAATAAATTTTTTTGTAATATATCTTAAATAAGTTTTGCATTAATAAAAAAGCCGTTCTGATCTTTAGGGTGATTCATGGCAAATAGTCCTTATAGACATACCAGCTGTATGCATATCAGTTGGGGTAAATAGCAAAGTTTGGTGTGTTGCAGAAGATGGATCATGTTTTTTTCGAGCTGGGTTCCATGAAAATTCTGCTCTTGGTAAGTAAGTTGTGAAATGTGACCCCTCTATAATTTGTGCAACGCTAAGTATGTTACAGTATATTACTTGCTAATTTATAAGCATTTAAAAAATAACTACTGCAGAATTTAAATAAATTTTTTAAATAAGTTTTTGTTTACCTGCAAATGGTATTTTCTATGGTACTTATTTATTCTTATCTATCTGGGATTGCAACTTTTTATTTACATTAAGATACTAACATTTAATTGATATATACTCTTGAATAGTCAAAAATTTATTGTTTGAAAAGTAATAAAAACAATTTACAAGAAATTCAAAACTAATTTAAAGAAATAAACATTCATTAAAAAAATTTTTTTAAAAAAGATTTTCTGGGATTATAGAAGAATCATTTTTCTAAAGAAAATTTGTTTTTGTTCCAAATTTAGCTATAACCTTCAGGAAATCAATTTTTGTGAAAAATTATTTTTGTTCACTTTGTCATATTTTTTGACCAAAAACAAGTTTTTGCTTAAATCTTCTGAATCATTCTAGTGAGAACCCAAACCTTCAATCTTCTGATTTATTCTAGTCAGAAACCAAATCTTCAATTTTCAACTATCTACAGCTTTTCAAACGTTTTGGGGATCATTAATTATATTGTAATACAGATTGTGTGTTACAATATAATTATGAAATGAAGAGAGACAGTAAATAAAACTTTCTTAACTAAATAAATTTGTGTTATATTTTACATTAATGAAATGTTTTGTAAAAACTTAGTTTTCCAACTTTGCCAGATTTTGCATCAAAAAATAATTTTGATGTGTCTTAATTCAAATCGCCAGCTTAGTTTGATTTAGTGACTATTTTTGTTCAAGTTGAAGTTTTTTAGGTACTCATTGGATTCATATATTAAAAGAAGGATTTATCATAAAAAGTATTTCGGCTGGAGCAACTGTGGTTGTTGTTCTGGATAATACAGGTATAGACACATTTTGCAATGACATCACTGCATATAGTTTTTAGGTTTTGGAAAGTTTTATAAGTTTTACATTCTTTTTCTCATTGTCAGCTTCAATGTACTATCGTGCAAATGTTTCAGAAATCTACCCAGAAGGAACAGCTTGGGTTAAGGTGTTGGATAACGTGACTTCAGTTTCTGTGAATCAAAATGACCAGGTAATTTCATCAGTAATTTCATATCTGATTGGCCTGCAGGGTTGTCACAGGTCCTAGGTAGTCTTTGATTTCATTATCGGTCCTGATTTTTTAAAGTTTCAAGCAGGAAATTGGTCCTGATATTTTAGAGTTTTGAGCAGAAAATATTTGAGCAGTGTAAAGTATGTTTACTCAATTTTAGCAGTTTTTCCTTTTTATGGTTTGGAAAAGTGACTAAAGTTCAAGGCCCAGTTTTGACCCAATTTTAACAAAATGATTCCATATTTTTAAGACGGTTCTTACAAATTAAATACATATTTTGAAGTGAATCCTTTTGAACTTTTTAGCCTAATTTATAAACTTTTTGTCACAAACATGTCTGCGAAAATAAGTGTCACTAAACTTAAATATAAAAAAAAATTGGGTTACCTAATTGAAATTTTTGTTGTTGAAAGTTTTAAGCCTTTTTTTAGAAATTAATTTAATAAAAAGTAGTAAATATACTATTTTTCTGCTCTAAAAATGCTTGAACTGAAATAGATAAACATATAGTTTAAAAACTGTTGCATTCTTGAAAGCAAACAAAGGGTTAATTAGTGTTTTTAAGAATTCTAACCATTTTTTTAAGAATTCTAGCCATTTTGGTTGATATTTTGTTGTGGCTTTCGCTGGATTAAGTTTATCTCTGTATTTTAAAATTCCAAAGTGTGTTAAACAGTAAATAGTTATATTATAAATAAACTGTAAATAATTATAAATAGTTGTGAAATATTCAAATAAATTTTTAAATGCTTTAAATAGAGTCGAAGTTAGAAGAAAGAGAAAATGTTATGCAGAACATTAAGCCAATTAAGTTTCTCAAAGTTCTGAAAGAAAGAAACATGTCCATAGAAAAGTTTAATATCGAGATATCGAGAAAAATTGAAAGGAGATCCCCATAAAAAATAGCTTGTTCGCCTAAATCAAAACTCTGACTTGAATTAAGCCGCGCTCTGAAACTTATGCGGTAAATTCGCATATGTTAAGTAAAATCAATCAACAATTTTCAAGAAATTTTAATGGAAAATAAATCTCAAATTACGGTAATGAACTGGGACTAAAAACGACTGCGGTAAAAATGCAAAGTGTTTCGATCAAAAAAATCACAAGTGGCTCGTTTTAGTTAAAACCAAGTTTCAATTATGAGTCTCGCACTCTGGCGCGTTGAGTTAAAAGCATTAACTATTTTTTTCAACTGATCATACAAAGTCTTCAGTTATACCATTCATCAACAAAATTCTTCCATTTACTTCTAATCAAATCAAAGAAGTCCATATGTTTAGCGACATGTTCAGTGACAATTTAAAACAAGGAGCTGTGATGAGCTTGTAGCTGTGATGATTATGTTGAGAGACATTCTAAGAAAAAAATCATATATATGCATACATACATACATACATACATACATACATACATACATACATACATACATACATACATACATACATACATACATACATACATACATACATACATACATACATACATTATCAATATCTGTATAGATAAAGATGTAGATATTTACAAGCGAAAAATTTACCTTCTTTCATTTATATGAAATTTGATAAAAGTTTTTAGTTAAAATTTAAAAATTTCGGAGACATTCTGGAGTTTTTTGTAAGGCATGCTATCGGAAAAATCTGCCCACCTTTTGCGGTGTGGTAAAGCTAGTTAACGATCGTTTTTTGGAAATTATTTTTTTGCGTGTGGTAGTGTTTGTATGATAGAACATTTTGGCAGAAAAAAATAATTAAAAATATTATTTAGTTTCAAAATGTCAACCGAGCAAACTAAACAAAGATTTTTGATTGTGGACAAACACTTAAAAAATCCAACTTTATTGAATAGAAAGTTGGCGAAATCATTAAAAATATCAAGAAGAACTGTAGATACTGTTCTTAAACGGTTTACAGAACAGAAAACTATTCTGAGAAAACAAGGAAGTGGTCGAAAAAAACGCACAGCAAATCCTAGAGCTCTCGAACGGTTGGAGACTTCATTGGAAGAACATCCTGATTGGTCTGATAGATATCGAGCGAAAAAACTGTCGCCATTTGTGTACAAAAAAATTGGAAACCTTCAGAGACTTGGATATCAAAGTTTTAAAGTAGTTAAAATGCCAAATCGAAACGATAAACAAAATTCAACCGCAAAGAGTCGAGCTCAAAAGTTGTATGACAACTTGTTAACAAAACATAATGGATGCATTTTGATGGATGACGAAAGTTATGTTAAAATGGATTTTAAACAAATTCCTGGGCAGTGCTACTATGCTTCTAAAATAAGAGGAAATGTAAGTGATAAATACAAGTATGTAATGACTGATAAATTTTCGAAGAAATTGATGATTTGGCAGGCACTTTGCTCTTGCGGCAAAAAATCGCCAATTCATGTTTGTTTGGGCACAATGAAATTTTCGGAATACGTGAAATGTTGTCTTTCTCGTATAAAACGACTAATTAAAGCTCATAGAAGTACTTCAGTATTGATTTGGCCAGATTTAGCCACAATATATTACTCAAAAGATGCTCAAATGTTTTCGATGATAATGGAGTGATGTTGGTTCCGAAAAAGATGAATCCTCCAAACTGCCCCGAATTACGTCCTATTGAAAAATATTGGGCCATCATAAAAAAGAAATTTAAATTAAGTGGAAAAACAGTAAAATCAGCTACAGATTTGAAGAAAAAATGGGATTACGCTTACAAAAATCACTCTGTCCAGAAACTTATGGGAGGCATCAAAAAGAAAGTCAGAGTTTTCTGTAAAACTTAATTATTTTTTTTTCCCTATTAATATGTAATCTTTACAGTCTTAATTTTTCAGAAATATATTGATTTAAATACATTTAAGCTTTCTTACATCCTTTTTTGATCAAGAAAGGTGGGCAGATTTTTCCGATAGCATGCCTTATAAAAGTCTTGAAGAGAAAAAAGTCTCGAAGTGCTTTAATTTTACATTTTTACTGTGGCAACCCTGGTTTAATTGAAGTTGCTGTATTTACTTTTTACATATTTATTTGATTTTCTGTTTGTTAAGATTGTTGTTGTCCAAAATGGCACTCTAAAAATTGTTGAGGGTCAAATTAATGGTCAATTCAAATTAACAGACGTGCTTATGGTAAGAAAACTACGTTTTTACGACTAAGAAATTCCAAAACAATGATAGTTTACTTGTATGTAAAAAATCTTTTAAAGTTTCTAAAATAATTACACAACATTTTGAATGCAAATTGTAAATGAAGTCATTGAAGAATAAATCTTATTGTTTTCAGTTTATTTCCGGGTTTTATAATTGTCATTTTTAAGTTGCTCGGCAATTTATCATGAATTTTTTCGTTTTGTTTGCTCAGAACGATTGGAACTCGGTATGCATTCGATCGATTCCAAAAATAAAAAGCGTAGACGACGATACAGACTACCGAACAGATTCGCCTTCTCATCTCAATAAGGAAATTACAACTCCAGCAAATAACGCTCTTGATAATACTTACGAAACTTACTCTGAAGAGACAACTGAAAGAATTGATCCGTACAGTGTTGATATTTACAGTTTTTACAAATCTGCAAAGTAAAGACTAAGTTTTACAATTTTGGATGAATCATTAATTTTGTATGCATCCTATAGGGAATTTCTTAGAATAAAATATTTTATACATTTTTGGTAACACCCTAGCTGTAGCTTCATGTCAGTAAAGGTGGTATTTTTAAATTTATTCTCCTTTCTGTGTAAATCCAACACTTTATTAAAATTAGAACTTTGAGAATTTATAGTCAAAAATCTAATTGTAGAGAAAAGATCCAAATCTGTAAGAATAAAGAAATATATTGTGGTATAGTAAAAAAAAATATTTCAAAGGATTGCTTCTGTTTTCTAATTGTTACAAGAGTAAAATGAACAATAGTTTTTTTGGTTAATAAAAACGTATTACATTTTCTATAAAAGTTTCCAAAATCACCATCAATAATCTAAATATGTTATTTTTAGTACTTTAACTTCAATCTCGAAGTGTACAATTTATTTTTAAAAAAAAAGCGTCATTTTTAAGCGACGTTTTCAGCCGCTGTTTGAAGTGGATGCTCGAAAAAATCAAAATAAAAAATTTTTAGTTTAAAAAAAATTAAAAATTGTTTAGGTTAAGAATCCGATAAAGTTTTTTCATCTTATTTGTCTAATAAAGAAAAATAAACAGCTTTATGAATAAAAATGCTTTTAATAAAAAAACATTCTTTGGATCATTTAATTCACAAAATTTTTTCTGCATTTTTTAAATAATTTAGTTAACCCTTTCCCATCCATTCCATTGCCATATGGTAACAAGTTATTCAAAATATCATAAATTTCGCGCTTATGAAAATTGGCTCTACAATTTTGTTTAAAAACTTTTGATTTTCATTTGTTTTTAACTAAATATTTTAATTTTTTATTGAAATTAAATAAATTGGACTGGAAAGGGTTAAGACAACATGAATACAAATTTTACGGTAAAAAATTACGGTTATGACAGTTTATATTGAAAGATAAATTTTTATATTTTTTAATCGTAAACGCTGAAAAATAGCTTCAAAATCTCTCAGCAAATCGGATATTATTGCAAAATTGGATTTTCTGACAACACCGACAAGATAAATAACGAAAAAAAAAAAACAATAAAAAAACAAAATTTAAACAATTTAAAACAGTTAACAGTAAAACAGTTAAATATGTAAAATACCTTCAAACGTTTCTTTTTGTTGATTATTCATCGGTGATATTTTCAATGTAATCATTAATTAAATCAGTTTTAGTTCAAATGATTTCATTCCACAAACTCCGAAGTCTTACTCCGAGGTGCAATCCATCAGTGTGTCAGCCTTAATGCAAAACAAAAATTAAAGAGCTTAGAAGAAAGATGACCAATAAGTAGTAATAAATCTTCTGAAACCAGAGGAAACTGGATCGTTGTCACTTGTGGAAAAAAAGAGAATGCATCTTAAAGTCTCAAAGGACACAAAATTTATAAGCTTCAAAGTAGAAGTAGAGATAATGTTCAAGTTTAACATTTTTTCTGTCAACCCTGGGCCAAAAAGACTGGATATAATGATCAGATCGAATTGATTCGACTATGGGTAACGATAGATAGTCGCTAGTCAAATTTGAATGTAAGATGGTATCGATAAGTAGGCATTTACTTGAGGTAATTAATTTTATTGCAATAGTTTCTGTATTTTCTTTGGGTTTGCCCAACCGAACCCAATTCTCGTATCTTTTGAGAAGGCGTAGATCGAAATGTTCTATAGTATCCTACAGCTCAAGTTTACTAGTAAATTTCCTGTTGATTTAAATATAGAAATTGCATTACCAAATGTAATTCCGTATGTAAACGTAGAGCCATATTACTAGGCACCGCCGATTCGGTTCGTAAAATCCGCAAAAAGCCAATCCGACTTATTTTGCGGATTAAAATAGCCAGTTCGTAAAAATTTTTCGGATTAATAATCCGAAAACTAATTTACGAACCACTAGCGAATTTTTTTTTTGCGGATTCACTTCGCTGTTCGGATTATCAATCCGAAAAATTTTTACGAACCACTAGCGGATTTTTTTTTTTGCGGATTCTCTTTGCTGTTCAGATTATTAATCCGAAAAATTTTTACAAATCAATTTAACTTTAATTTGTTTAGCGAATTATACGAATCGCGTTCCGTTCGCGTCACCATTAAATGGTGTGGTCCAAAAAAATTACGTTTTTATTATGTGCGCGTCCTATAAATAGTGGATTTCTTTTTTATTTTCAATCAGTTCTATTTGGAAATCTTAACATACAACAATTCGTTCAACAGATCAAGTCTACTATTCTTCACCTACATTTATTACGGTAAGCCAATATTATATTAATTTGATTTAAAAGTTAAGAATATTTCAAACTGAATTTTTGCGGGTTTTTTTTTTTTTTTTGTGGATCGAATTCCTTTGCGAATTATTTCGCTTTGCGGATTGCTTCAATTAGTGGATTGGTCCGATAAAATTTATATTGTAATATTTCTTCTACTTAAATATTAACAGAAATAAAAATAGAAATAGAGATAAAAACTAGTTTGAAAAATTGTTACGCTCATTTCAATAATTAAGGCAAATAATTAGTTCTTTTATTGAAAATTTTATGCATGCCTCTAAAATATCATTTATTGTTAAGACGAATATTAAGGAAAATATTCAAATAACTTAATAAATAATTAGTTTTTTTTCGGAAACTGTTTGTATGCATCAAAAACTATCACGTTTTATTAAGGCAAATATTAAGGAAATATTGAGGCAAGTATTTCAATAAAAAGTCAGTAAATCGAAAATGTGATTTGATCCGTGTTTTCGAATTTTTAATCCGAAAAGTAATCCTTATTAACAATCTGATCCGTTTTTGTGGATTTTAAATTCAATAAATAATCTGAAATATTCGTCCGATCCGATATGGCAAACTCAATCTGATTCGTTTCTTTTTTTTTTTTATTTCACTTTTTTTTTCTTTTCAGATGCCTAAGCTGTCTAATATTTGGGAATTCTTCAACAATGTGGAGGAAAACAAGGCAAAATGCAAGGGCTGTGGCAAAATATACTTAATCAATAAAAGCACCACAAGTCCTTTAAGGAACCATTTGAAAAGAGTCCACTTGAATTTATATAAACAATTAGAAAGGAAAGACAAGCAAAAATCAACAATACCAGACATTTTTGATGAGCTTGCCTCTGAAGATTCAGATTTTGAACAAACACAAGAAAGAGGAAAAAAGAGGAGATGTCCACAAACACAAAAAGATACACCAGTATCGCCACAGCCTGGACCAAGTGGAACTTGTGGCACTTCCAACACACAGACACTGCAAGGCAGAAAACAGGCTACCAAACCTGAATGGGAAGTTACTGACATCAATCAAATAAGAACTGTTGTTGACATTACTAAATGGGTGATTGAGGACACTCAACCATTTTCTATTGTAGAAACTGACGCATTCACCCGGATGATGAGAACTGCAACCAACGGTCAATTCAGAACCATTACAGCAAAGAATATATCTACAAAATACATTCCTCTCCTTTTTAAATTCATCAAGGAACAAGTAAAAAACATTTTCAATTCAGACAAGTCAAATCTTGATGGAGTGGCTTTTACATCCGACGTGTGGACCACTGATCACACCAATTTGTCTTTCATGAGCCTTACACTCCACTATATAGATTCAAAGTTCCAATTAAAGCGCTTCTTGGTAGAAATGTCCTACTTCCCCGAACAACATACTGCCGATAATATTGCCAAGAAGCTCAATGAATCTATCAACAAACTGGAACTTGATTTTGGAGTCAAAACCTGGATAACAGTCGACGGTGCAGCTAATGTCCAAGCAGGTGTTAGGAAATCAATTGGGGTTCAAAGTGCAATTTGGTGTGTCGACCACCGTCTAAATCTAGTTGTCAGTGGTGCTGTCGATGATAAAAGATGTCCAAAATGGTCAATTCTCAACCACAAAATAACAAAATTAGTAGGTCACTTCAACCAGTCCTCTCAAAAAGCTATGACTTTAGTTAATGCTGCCAAAGCCTTAAAAAACTCCAGAACGAAGTTAGTACAGAGATGCCCCACAAGATGGAACTCTGACCTCCATCAAATGGAGTCTGTGGTGGATCTTCTTCCGGCGATGCATTCTTTAAAGAATCCGAACCCTACTGTTTCTGGAGGTTGTAAGTTGACAGATCTTTTACCAACAGGTGATGAAGTGGAATCTATTCAATCTGTCATCCGGCTTCTGAGAGGCTTTTCAGAATTCTCTGAGAAATGCAGCAGTGAAAAGAATGTTAGCATCTGTTCCGTTATTAATTGCCTATACAACATCAGAGGAAGATTAGCAAGGGAGATGATCAAGCCAAAAACCGAGGTGTCATCAGAGCTTGCTCACTACTTCAATGAAGATCTAAACAAAAGATTCGAAGGGGAGTTGATGAATATTGAATTCTCTATAGCTCATTTTTTAGATCCTAACAGCAAGGGCATGTGCTTTGTGGATGAGGGGGAAAAATTTGAAGTAGTCAAAACTGCAGTAAAAAAAGCTATGGAAGAACTGTCAAAAAAAGAAATTTTGGCTAGCCAAAGCACTCCTTCCCCTTCAATGTTGGATGATGAAGATGATGACGACTTTGATTTCACTGAACAACTGAGGAAGAAAGTGTTTGGTGCAGGTTACATTAATCCTGGAGGTGAAACAAGCACCAAGAAAGCCATTTCTACTGAAATTGAGGGGTATTTGAATTCAAAACCAGTTCCAGCAAATACAAATGTACTGGAATTCTGGAAACAAAACCAGTATATTTACCCAATAATGTCAAGGCTGGCCAGAAAAAACCTCTGTATACCTGCTGCATCATCAACATCTGAAAGAGTTTTCTCAACAGCAGGGTATATATACAGCTCTAGAAGAACCAATCTTTCAATCTCAAAGGTTGAGATGTTGGTATATATGAAAGAAAACACTAAGCAACTCAGTAAAATTCAAGACATTGTGTGGCCAGGAAATGAATTTGGAAAATGATTAATTTTCAGTGTGATTTTGACTTTTTTTTATTTCTTAACAAGGAAATCATTTCGTTTCATTGTATATTTGAATATTATAAATAAATAAAAATGAATCTTAATTCGAAAGCTTTTTTTATAAATCCGTAAAAATAATATCGGTTCGGATTCCAATTCGAAAAAAATTTTTCGAATTGCAATCCGATCCGAAAGTATCGAATCGGATTGCAATCCGAAAAAATAATCCGAAAAAATTTTAACGAATTATTTTCCGATAAATTATTTTCGGATCAAATCAATCCGTAAGTAGTTTGAACCGTTTAGCATAGATAATTCGGTGCACAATCCGCAAACCGATAAACAGTAACGAATCGGCGGTCTCTACATATTACCAAATGTAATTCCGTATGTAAATGTAGAGCCATATTACCAAATGTAATTCCGTATGTAAATGTAGAGCCATATTACCAAATGTAATTCCGTATGTAAATGTAGAGCCATATTACCAAATGTAATTCCGTATGTAAATGTAGAGCCATATTACCAAATGTAATTCCGTATGTAAATGTAGAGCCATATTACCAAATGTAATTCCGTATGTAAATGTAGAGCCATATTACCAAATGTAATTCCGTATGTAAATGTAGAGCCATATTACCAAATGTAATTCCGTATGTAAAAACAATACAAATCAAGAAAAAAAAATTTTTTTAAACTGCTTCTCTCGATCAAAGGATGTTCGAGCATTCATTCGAGCAAAGTGTCTTATTTTTGTTTTTAAAAGCAAGAAACGTTCAATGCCTACAACAAGTAGTAGTAAACGTTCAATGCCTACAACAAGTAGAAAAAATGAGCAGCAAACTAAAATTTTTAACAACTTCTATACACGAGACCATTTGTAATAATTTTCAATCATTGATCTAATTTGAAAATTCATTAAACCACTCCAAAAATTCTTCAGTAGGCTTTTAAAAGAGTTTTTTTTGCCCTTTCGTAAACTGTGAAAGTTTTTTTTCCACTGAACTCTTTTCAAAGGATCCAAAACTTCTCCAGTTGCACTACACGTTGCAACAACTTTGATCTGTGGGAATTCTTTATTCATCACAATTCCTAAGTTGTTCACATTTTAACTCTTTCTTCTTCAAAATTTGATCTACAATTTCGTTAAAATCGTAAATGACAAAAGGATCGGGCGTATTTGCTTTACGATCTGCACTTATAAAAGTGTTTTGAACTGGTGCAATAAAACATATTCTGCTGATGGACTAAAACCTACAGTGCATAGCACTTAAATGCATCTGGTAAGATAATTTTCTTCTTTCTCGGAAAGAAGAAAAATATCTTACCAGATGCATTTAAGTGAAGTAAGTATAACAAAATATTATGTTATTCATCCTAAGAATAATTTATTGTAGAATCAATGAAAATACATAATGTTCGTTCAATTTTTTTATTTAGACACACTTTGATGCTGATCAATGGGAAAAGACCAGAGAAGATGGATAAAAAAAACTCAAGCTTAATGCCATTCCTACTATCTTTAACCACGTTAGTCCGAAACATAAGCGAAAAAATCCGGTCAAGCGCTTTCCAATACCAAAAAAAATGAAAATTAGTTGTATAGAAAGTGAAGAAGTCGTTGAAAATATTTTGATTGAAGTAAATAACAATGAAGTATCTGAATCACTTTGTGCTACTGACATTGATAAAAACTCACTTATACAAGATTTAAATGCAAAATTGGAGAAATTAGAAAAAAAAGTCATTATTCAAATGAAAAAGATAAATATTTAAAAATCTAAAGCAAGAATAAATGCTATTCAAAAGCATAATTTTAAAAAGAGAGATAAATTTAGTGTTCTCAAAACAATATTTAAAGAAGATCAAATTTAATCCCTTAGTAGAAAAAATATGAAATTCATTAAATGGTTAAATGATACTATAAATGAAGCATTAGAACTCAAATTTACATGTGGTCAAAGTGGTTATGAAAACTTACTTCATTTAAATTTACCATATCCATCATTACGTACCCTACAACGAAGATTAGAAAGACTAAAATTTCAAAGTGGCATTTTGACAGAAGTCTTTGACTTTATGAAAACTAAAGTTGATGTTATGAAAATTCACGCAAAAGAATGTGTTTTAATTTTAGATGAAATGTCTATAACTGAAAGTGTTGACTATGACACATCTACAAGCTCTTATGGATTTGTTACATTACCTGAACATTATGGCCAAGCTAACCATGCTTTAGTTTTTATGCTTGGAGGAATATCTACAAGGTGGAAACAAACTGTTGCATATTATTATACTGGAAGTTCTGTTAATAGGGGTGTTTTAAAAAAAATTGCCCTATCTATAATAAATTGTACTGAAGAAATAGGATTAAAAATTAATAGTGTTACTTCTGATATGGGTGCTATTAACCAGGCAATGTGGAAATCTTTTAATATTAGCTGTACTTAAAGGGGCATTATTTCTAGTTCAATTAAACACCCATGTGACCCAACTCGTACTATTGATTTTTAAGCAGATGTGCCACATTTATTAAAGAATATAAGAACATCTCTTTTACATTAATGACTTCACGAAGCCCTGGTATGGCTCTTAGCATGAAAAATAACAAATTTTACAATGAAACAATAACGTTTTTAAATGAGGTCATAGAGATATTTCGTGGTTTAAAAGTATTAAGCCAAAGTGGAAAAATAATGTGGAAACCTATTCAATTTGGTGTTATATTATCAACAACATCAGTTATTAACTTGCAAAATAAGTTTCTTCTAGAAAAAAAGTTTGATTTTCTAATGACATCACGATTTATCCAGGACTGCTTAGAAAATCTTTTTTCATTGGTACGTGCAAAACAAGTAGTTCCTACTGCTCTTCAATTCAAAAATAACTTGAAACTTATTTGAGTTGCCCAAAATCTCCAGCTTAATCCAAAGTGATGCTGAGAAAAATTGTTTGTTTAATATTGCAGGGTACATAATTTCTAGAGTTAAAAAAGTTGAAAAAATTTGACAATTTGTTTTGAATCTCTAGGTTCTAAAAATAGAGTAAATGCTGATTATGCAAAGTTTGTTATAGGCAAAGAGTACAAAGTGGGAAATTTATTTTTTGCAAATGAAACAACTTTTTCATTTTTTTTACAAATGGAGTTAATATTCAGATCATTTGAGCCGTGCCTTGTTTTCCAAAAGAATTGTAATACTATGCTTATAGAGAAAATGAATTCTGATGAACAAATTAAAAGTTTAACTTTGTATCCTAATTGTCATCAAATTAAATTGAAGCTACAAAACAGGTTTATAACATTTAGACTTAAAATGTTTAGCCTTAAAAAAAAAAGCGTTTATTATGTAAAAAGAAAAGAGATAAAAAAAGTTCTTGTAAACTTGGCAGCAAGAGTATGGCAATGCATGCATTGGCACTAAAAGTTTAAGTTCAACTTAAGAACTAATTTATAAAAAAAATTGTAAAACCTTTGTCAAGTTATTTTGTAGATTACAACTATTTTTTTGCTGTTTTTTTTTAAGTATTTGCCAAATAAATTTTTGTCAAAAAATAGCTTTGAAAAAAAACAAAAAAAGTTTTATTTTTTAAAACCTTTTGTTTTTTTTTAAAATAAAATTATGTGTTTAATTGTTTTTTTATAATGTTTTTAAGTTTCAATTGATTTTACTTGAATTCATGTGTCATACGCTAGTTTGGCAAAAACATGGCCGCCGTTTTCCGTATGTCCGCTCTCTGAGTATATAGGCTCTCTACGAAAATCGATTAAGTTAATTGCATTTTTTTTGTCAAAAACGTCATTATTTGATTCGTAATTTTCCGTATATAATTTGCGTTAAAGTTCGTAAATGACATCATGGATATTTTTATAAATGGTGCTTTATATATAGTGTTCTTTGTTTACAAAATTGTGTTTTATATACTAGATCAGTTCTGTCATTTTTAACCTGTTTGGTTAAAAATGACAGAATTCATTTAGTATATGAAACACAATTGACCGTATATGTACGGTTGGCCCATACCATATACCGTGACCGTACATATTCGTTCCCGCTTGTATTTGGTAAAGTACTGAATTCTTTTGAGACTATTATATAGAATAATTATATCTTTTATATTTTAAATATTGCAAAACTTACATAAATAACAAAATTAACTAATAATTCTTAGCAAAATTGACGACTAATTCTACACGTAAAATGGTATCCACAGAACAACCGCAGAAAAAAAACACTCTGCACCAATCAGAATTAAACAATCAACCTCGCGATCAAACAAATTCTTTACTAGAGAACCACACATGGTCCAAGGTAAAAGAGTTGATAGCTTCGTGCAAAACTTCATCTATCAAAAAACCCGTATTAAGAATAAACTTAATGATATCGCATTTAGTACTTAGTAACAAACAATATTATATACAAGAACCTATAGAAAAGCATATCCTATAGGATTGTAAAACAACATAAGATAGTAACAGCAAAACTTTAGTATATCAAAAAATGTTTTACGGTTATAACTTGCCGTAGCAACGCTCTCTGAGACTCAAAATAGGATTAAAAAATAGAAACTTGTATAACCAATCACCTGGTTTTCAAATAAAGTGGAGTGGCCCTAGGTATAATGAGGTCCTAGATACACGAACTTCCCCAATGTGTATAATTTTCTTTAATAGTACGTTAGTAACGAATGGGTTTGTAAAAAATCTTCGATAGTAAATATCGGAAGAATCGTCAATTACGAAATTTTATGAAAACTTGACGGGAAAGGATTGAAATGAATTTGTCAATGGTTCTCATAGTTTTAAAGGAAATTTCGAGCAAATTAATTGATTTACGTAAAATATTTATACAGATAAAAGAAAAATATTTTACTATTTACCTTTAGAGATAAATTACAAGAATAAGATTAAGACTGTTTTCATAAGTGAATAAGAAATATATTTATAAAAATAATTACTCAGCTATATGTGAGGCGGGTCTTTTTTTAAGAAAAGTATTTATTTTATTTATCATGTAAATATTGTGAGTCGGGGTTTCTTTACGAGGAATGGGGTTTAATGGTTTGTATTTACGGAGGATAGGGTGGTTCTGTGTAATGGCAGTACTCTGACTTGTGTTATAATACGCGCTTACTTTTCTTGGCGCGTGATATGTTTCTTCCCTATTTTCTTTATGAATAACAAATCTTTTTTTGTTATTAACAAATAATATATTCTCCACTTTAAACTATATAAAAAAACTGTTTCTTATTAATTCTTCTGTTCCTTCTTTGGTCGTTTATCATGTAACCAACTAAAAATCTCCCTACCCTAAATGCCCACCCGTATATCCCTAATGTCTATAACTTGTCTTCCCCAATTTAAACAATTTTCGTAACTTTCTCAAAGCCTTCTTGTAACCTATCTCTTAGGTTCTTTCTCCTCTTCTCTCCACTTCTTCCCTTTCGCTTGCCAACTCTCTTGCCCCCCTTTTCTCTTCGGGTTTCTCGTTTTTATATTTATTGCTTTGTTTTTGGGCGTTGGCATCTTTTCGTTAGATGTAAAATATTAATGGTTGATTTTGGGTGTTTTGATTGTTATGAATAGCATCTTGGTTATTTAGGTTTAGCTTCCTCACATACATTATAAAAAATCATTAAAAAAAAAAATATATTATGCAGGTTAATACGAAGCAATTAGGGAAATGAGGTGCGAACAAAACGCGCTACAATGTCTTTGTTGTATCTAAGAAAATCAAGTAAAAAGTGCGTCCGGTTGCACTCCATCCTTAGGAAAAAGCTTTTAAACCCATTAAACAGCGTGGCAACTTCAATTGTCTGAAAACCAGCACCAATGCTTGATATAAGCCAAACATCTGTTTCACATGAAAGCTACCCAGCAAACACACAACGTTGAAACAACGTTGAAATAACGTTGATCAACGTCGATCAACGTTATTTCAACGTTGTGTGCTTGCTGGGTAAATACCACGGTAAGGCTGCCAGTAAAACTTTTGATTAAATTAGGCACTTCAGTCCATTTTATGATCTCGTAATACAATTAAGCTAAAATGTTAATTTTAATTTTATTGCATTCAAAATGTTAATCTTGTTTTAAAATGGGTTTAACCAACTTTGTAGCACTTCTGGTTGTCAAGAAATTTGCATTTTTATACTACCTAATTTGACATTTTTTTAGACAAAAAAACGCGTTTTTTTATTTTAGTTTTTTTTAACATTTTTTTTTAGCGTAAAAATTTTACGCAACGACTTTAGGCAATAATCTATCTGTTATCATTAAACAATATACAAATAGAACAACTTTCAGTTCACAACTAATCTTTAGAAAAAATATATATACAGAAAAAATATATATAGCAGAAAAATATATATACATTAATATAGTCATAGACACATTACACATTTCTAATAAAATATTACTAATAATATATATAACTAGTAATTATTTCAAATAAATTGTAAAATAGGCTTTTTACAAAAGTATAACCTTTCCTTTTTCAAGGTCAACAAGCAATGGAAAAGCCCATACTTGATTTTCCTCAGTCTCATAGACCACATCAAAGTTTTTTTTAAGTTAGGAGTTGACTTGTTTACTCGAAGAACTTCACCTGTACACCAAAAGTATTTTTTAGTGTCGATTTTCATTATTTTATGTTGAATAAATTTCCCAACAAGATAATTAACATCATTTAGAATGACAGCCAAGATGTTTGTTTTTTGTTGATTTGCTAATTGAGACAGTCTTGCATTCTTTAATTTTTCACTTAACTCTTCTTTCTCTTTTGCAATCAAAATATCTCGTTCTTTTCTTTCAATAAGAATAACTCTTCTCTCAATGGGCTCTGGAAAAGTCCTTGTTCTAATAACTGATTGTAAATTACTGAACAACTCATAGTTTGTTAAGTCTTTTCGCTTACTACCATGCATTTTAGTTTTGTAAAAATATTTAGGTTCACATTTAACTTCCATAACATACCTATAAAAATCCAACTGTGCTCTTAATATTTTTTTGCTTTTAAATGTGTCAACTAACAAAACATATTCATCATCTGCTTCTTTTGAGGTCAACCACACCTTTGTCTTCAATTTTAACAACTCATTAACCGATTTAGCTTTTTTTAAGAAGGCTTTGTCTTCAGCTGTTTTTTTAGCTTTATGCTTTTCAGACAACCTTTCACTCATTTCAAACTTTAATTCTAAATGACGTTGTTTGTATTTATCTTTCATTTTATTAAAGTTTGTTGAAGCTTTTTTTAGCAATGAGTCACGCTCATCTAAAGTCTTTTTATTCAACCAGTCTAGTGTTTTGTTTTTATACCACATAGTATAAGCTTGTATAGTTTGTATTTTGGCATTTGGCTTTGTACGAATTAAAAGATCCAACACCGCAAAGTCACTTTCTGATGCTTTGTTTGTTGTTGGAACATTCTCTGCAGCCTTACTTATATTATCAGAAGGATGCCAATATTTACCTCCAGGAAGTTGATCAGCAGATTGTCTTTCCAGAACAACTAACAAAGAATGACAAATTACTTCTAATGTCTGCTGTGTTAAAATATTTAAATCAGTGTCATTAGTCTCTTCAAATAATTTATCATACAAAATATCTTTATGAATATTAACATCACTTGGACTGAATATAGGTGTTTTCGAGATCATAATCGATGATGCATTTTTACACAAATCTGAAAGTTTCATTTTTAGGGTTAACAAAAATGGATTCATATCAAGAATACTCTTTTGTGATTCAATTATCCGCCAAAGTGGACCTGTAATTATTTTATCAATTATTCCAAGAGCCCGCACTTCTGCTAAATATAATTTGTTGCTAATATCTTCTTTAACTGCAAGTAAAAGATTATTTTGATTTGGCCAATTTTGAAGAAACTCTAAAATATCTTTTGAATGAAAATACAAAGCTGCAGCAATTTAATATAATATATTAAATCTGTTACCAACAAAGGGTGCAAGCATACACTTACTTTGTCCTTTACCAGCAAGAAATGCATTAAAATACCCAGCAACTCCAGCTTCATCACTTCCCCTTACATGAAAAGCTTTACATGCAGTTCTTATTAATCTAGTGGCACCTGATTCAGCAGTATTGAATGCAAAAATATTTTCATAACTAGTACTTAAAACTAACTTTTCGAATGAGTTAATTGTTTTATCAGTTTCTGTTGCAAAGTTAGATAATAAATACAATTTACAAAAAAAATTAGACATTTTAATGAAATCTGCTTGCTCGCCTTTTTTTAAACCTTCCCAGTTCTTTATAACTTTAGGCAGTAACTTTTTCCTCATATCTTTAAGCTTTAAATTAAACAGTGGATTAACTGGCCCAAGATCAGACATGGTAGTTTTAAAAGAACATACAAGGTTAGAAAAATCGTTTTCCTTGCTGCTACTTTCTAAAATGTCACATATATCATCTGTTTTGGTTAACGCATTAATAGTACAATCTGCATCACTGCCAGCCATTTCACATAATCCAAAAGATAAAGTACTTCCATTTGTGGTAGTAACTTGGAAATTTTGAAAATGTCTATGATGTTTAGTGGTACCGTCACTGTGAAGACAATTGCCCGAATTAATTTCTACAGTGTTTATCATTTCTTCTGCAACTTGAAGTTGAGCAAGTGCTAAAGCCTCAGTCATAAATCGAGATTTTGTACCAATTGAGGGAAGCTTCTCTATATCTATCTTTGCTAGTTTTTTTAAAACAATTGTGATAACTTCATTAACTTTGTTCATGCTGACATTCAAAGAAACTAACTCCATAATAACTTCTCTTATATCATTAGAATACCTTCCGTTTTGAAATGTTATTATTCTGCGATCATGGAAAAGAGAACTTAAATTAAAATCTTTATTTTCTTTGCTTAATACTCTAGTGTCAGGAAAGTCTGTATCCTTTTCAGGATTATTTAAACTGTTAGAAGACAAATTTTCATGTTTATTTACTACCATGCTAAACTTCTTGTTTACATAATACAATTTTTTGCATGTAATTCTTTTTTTCTCATGAAGGAGTGCAACTTTATTGTCACTTTTTTCAAGCTTAACTAACAAAAATTTAACTCTTTTATTAAGATTTTTAATGACTTTATTATAAAAATCTTTTAATTCTTTTATTTCCTTATTTTGTTTCTTTTTTTAATTGATGAATCTTTGCTTTATTACTTGCATGTAATAGTTTATATGTCCTTCTAGGGTCGTTAGATGTAAATTTTTTTTTCATATTACTAATACGAACATTAGCAGATTTGAACTTATTTATACAACCAGATGAAGCAAGTTTCAATTTTTTAAAACAGTTTTTCGAGGTTTGTTGGTTCAACTTTCTTTTTTTACCCTTCGTTTTATTTTTTTCACTTGATATACATAATTCACAACTAGTTTCCGAAATAGGCGGTTTAAAGAGCATCAGCTTATATATATATCTCTTCTTTTATTGTTTTTTTTAACGATTTAAATTTATCTACAACAATTTTAATTTTGTTGTACAAGCTCAAATTATTTTCAGTTACTGAAAACAAATTGGAGAATCGGCTTCTGAAATTCGAGCAAACCATTTTCAAAGATTTATCACTCAAGCATAGATACCAATCATATAATTCTTTATTATTCATTATGATAAGGCTAATTTTATACAAATACTGTATTATACAATTAAATTGTTATATTGTTTTTGCAAATTAGTTACCGTAATAATTTTTGAAACAATATTAAGACGGACTGAAAGGAAGAAGAGGACGGGATTTAGCAGGTTTTAACTTAGACTTAAAATAAGCATGGGAATTTCGGCCTTCGAAATCGACGAAATTAAACGAAATTCGTGTTTCAATTTCGGATCGAAATTGAGAACGAAATTTCGATTTTTTGGATTGTTTAATTTCGCGAAAAAATTTCGTATAATTTCGGGTCATTGAAAGTAACGAAATTGACACGAAATTAAACATAAGCTTTAATTTCGAAATTCGTGAATTTGTAATGTTTAAAAATTTCGTCTTTCGAAATTCAATATAAATTTCGATACGAAATTGAAACACGAATTTCGTTTAATTTCGTCGATTTCGAAGGCCGAAATTCCCATGCTTAACTTAAAAATTAAGCTGAATACTCGAATATTAGCAAAAACTTAGTTTTTTTAAAGTTATTTTAGACCAACTTATTCATCACAAAACCAAAAAAAAAACAAAAAAAAAAAACAAAGAAAAATAGTTATATATTATTTTAAAGGATGCTAGAACGCAAATAAAATAACTTTAAGCTAAAATAATTACAAATAATTAATTGAAACCGCTCCTACAGCCAGATAAACTGATATTGAAAATTCTAGCAGATATTTTATGAAAGATTAATCATTTTACTTTTCGTAAAACGTTTTACTATGGCATAATAGATTAAAAAAATCGGTCTAAATTTAATCTGAAAAAGTCTTCTTTATATATAAAAAACTTCGCAAATTTTGTCTACGGAATTTGTCACGTGACTGAAGTGCCTAATTAAATGAAAAGTTTGTATGAAAAGGTTTGAAAGTTAATTTCGGCACAAAGATAGCTTTTTTAAATCAGATGTTCTAAAATTACTCGATAATTGATTTATTTTTGTTAAAATAAAAGACAAGATCTACTTTATTGGTTTTGGCAACAAGTTTCAAATGAATATAGGAACAATTGTTTAACTGATAATAAAACAATGTGTCAGTATTATTTACAAAATTTGATTCGCCATTTTTAACCGACCCATAAGTCTCGTTAAGCAGTAGTTTAAAATTTAAGTGGATTTTTCTCCAAAATGCGTTTTTAGATTTGCACTCTTGTTAATAGCAGCGGCTGACTGGGCCTAAAGTAGCCGCTAGGTTATTCGTCATAGGTTAAACGTCATAGCACTCGAATAAAACCTTTTTTGAATGATAGTACAAATCCTGTAGTAATAGAACAAAATAAATTTTGTTCTATTACTTCAGTATTTATACTATCATACTGAAATCGGAGCAAATTGGTAAGCTTAAGGGGACCCCGAGGCTTTTAAGAGCTTGGGTCCGTTTAATTGTGCTATTTTCTCTTTAAATCATACTATTGTAATTTACATTTATGACAAATCTATTATATAATAAATTTATGCCCTCATTAAACAGGGGGACCAATCCCTTAAAGGAGAAAGTAAAAAAAAACTTTGATGGATTGTTTTTTCTTTTTACAGACGTTATATTATCGTTATATTATTATCGTTATATTATTATCGTTATATTATTTACAGACGTTATATAATCAAAAGTTTTAATCAGAAAAAGAAGCAAAAATTAGAAAACTTAAAAAACCAGCAGGAACTTTAAAATGGGATCAAATTTATTTTCAAAATTTTTAATATTGATTTTATTTTTCTTTAATTACTCATTTTGCAGCTTAACGTTGATTTTAAGTTTTTATTCATTAAAATTCATGAAACAGAAAAATATTGATTGTAAACAACCCACATTTTATTGTAGAAAAAGAACTCGCTGAATTTAACCTGAAGTCGGATTATTTTAAAGAAGGATTGGTGCACAACTAACAGCTAAAAATGGTTTCTTTTTATAGCTAGAGATGTGCATGCCCATAAACAATTACTATTCTAGTTAGTGTTCTTGTTTATAAGCGATAATACATCGATAAAAACTGAAAATATATTATAAAAATTACATTTTATTTTCAATATTTTCCTGAAAAAAAGTGCTTGCATTTTTCCAGTTCAAAGATTTACTTTTATATGATTAATCTATCCTCTCTTTTAACACACCATCATCAACAACTCTGTTACAACTTTTAACACGACACATTTTAAAGCATTTGCCACACTTTCATAAAACAACTCATTCTTTTTGCATCACAGGTATTCATTACATTCACTTCCTTATTTTACGTGATTAAACTATGAAATTGTTAAATTTAAATGAAAAATTTTAGGAAGCCTAGGAAGATCTATTATTCTTATAGTTGTAGATTATTACTAAACTAATGTTTAACGAATTTTCCATAATGAGCTAATTGTTCAACAAAATGATGATATAAACTGAAATTTTTTATAAAGGTGACAAAATACCTTAAAGCCATGCTGTTACGTATGATTCAACACCTGTTTAACGATTTTAAAACAACACGATAAAAGCATCGACGAACGAAATGTTTCATTGACTTTTGTTAAGTTCTTTGGTGGGAAAATAGAATCATTATACGAAAACAAAGTATGAAGCTTTTATGGTTTTATTGTTTTTACCTACTTCAGACAGTGTTAAAAGTTGAAACAGCACCTCTACCGCAAAGTAAGTTTTTTTTTACCAACTTCACACTGTTAAAAATCTAAATAATACCGCAAAGTGAGTTTGATTTTGACGTTAGCGAATTCAGCAAACATCACAAATCTGTTACAGGCTTTTTTTGTAGTAGGGTGGCAAGGTTTTTTACAAATTTATCTATTAAAAAAAAAACATAAAATAATCGACAAAGATTTTGTAAAAAAACATTTTTTTCCATCACCTTAAATGGTGGGTTTTACAACGACATTATGTGCCCTGTTTATGCGTAAAAACCAGAATTTAGTAAAAATTGCTGGTTATAAAAAGCTAAAGATGTGTTTACTGTTATTCCATAAAATTAGTTACTTTTTAAAACAAATTTCTGAGTCAATGGAGAAAAATTTAACAAATTAGAAATCAAGATATAAAATAATGATATAGAAATTAAGCCGAGTACAATTTTCAAAGTTGTTTTTTGCCTGTATTTTATACACATAAATTAAATTAATAAAAACATTTTACATATACTCCATACATTTTACATATACTCCATACATTTTGTAGGGAAATAAAAATTTCAAAAGTCATTAGCTTCTTTTAGTAACTATTAACGAAATTTTTATAAAATTACGAGGTATAAAAATCTATGATTATTTACAAGGAATATCAAAAAATAGTTACTGTTGAAAATCTCAAAGCGCAGAGTATAATTTTCGAGTGATCAACTGTCATATATATTTCGCATGACAGTCTATACTTTTTTTTGAACATAACACACAATACAAGTTATAATTTTCGAATATGAATATCCTTTTTGAATCAAAAAATTTAACTTCCTGACCACGAGTTGATTTAATTTTGTGGTGTTTTTATAAAATTGTTTGTTGATACGCTAAAACCCTAGAGTATTGAGTTGTTACCGCTAATACTTTAAAGATAGCGAAGGCAAAAATTTCAAACTTTTTTTTCAAATACATTTTTGTGGCCGTCTAATAACAGTGTTCCAGGAAAATGACTGAAGTTTTTAAATATAAGAAGTTTTAAGAAGAATCGAATTTTAGAATAATTGTTCAATTTTTTTAAAATCATTTTCTGAATTAAATACTAGGAGTTTTAGACAAACAAAGATCCTGTTAAAGAAATTGATTTAATGTATTCGCTGTAGAATCAATTTTATTAGAAGAGGTTAATTATGATGAAATTAAATCCATCGATCAATCGATATCACCCAAATATAATTGTATTAAATTTTTTAAAAAGAAAGTTCATGTTAATCTGTATTTCATATTAAATATGCATATAGAAATTATAAGATTTAAAAATCTTATAATTTCTATATGCATATTTAACATGAAATACAGTAGAATTGATATTTTGTAAATAGCTCATCAACATACCAATTTCAGATAATTTAGTGTGTCAGATCACCATTTAGTTCCAAAGTGAAGCTAACAAAGTATTCTATAAAATCTTTTCAACCAAAATCATAGTAATTTCTAACATATTCTAAAAATCTTTTACAATTAAAACATGTTAAATTTAAGTAAATATAAAAGTAGATGCTTAAGTCTACATAACAGTTAATCACTTTTTGAAGTACATTTTTCATCAGAATTAAAATAAATAATTCTAACATAATTTGCTTGTATAGAACGCAGCAATTTGCCTTGTTCGGCCATGCAGTATACTTTGAAGTATGAAGTTTTTTTATATTTTGTGTTGTAACTATATTGTATAATTTATAGTTAAATATTTTATCATACAGTTTCAAATACTTGTGAGGCTGGAAAATTTTACCCTGATCCTGGTAACTGCAGTAAATATTTTATCTGCAGCAACGGTCAAAAAGTGCAACTTTCTTGCCCTCCATCATTAGTTTGGGACAATGCTCTACTTACATGTTCATGGAGTTCAAGCTCATGTCAAACTTTCTCACAACTTACCACTCCCCAAACAACTGTTCAGCTTACTACTGAAGTGCTTTCAGTTTCCACAGTAGAATCACTTCCACTAACTTCATTACCTGCAACCACTGTTCCTGTAACAACTCCTGTCCAAGCTACATTACCTGCAACAAACAGCAATAGCAAACAAAAAAGTTATGGTTAGAAACTTTTTTATGTAGTTTGGTATTACTAAGTAGTTAAAGTAAAAAATTAATTTTTTTTTGAGGATTTATCACTGTTTTATATATTGACAAATTATATGACACAATATCTTTTTGATTAGAATTATAGTTAGACAAGAAAATATATCTTTTATTCAAAATTCAAAAAGTCAATTTAAGTAATATTTAAACCTTAGAAAAGGCTTCTCCATGTGACCAAAGTAAATGTAAACTTCCCAATTGTCGATGTGCTAGTGAAGAAATTCCAGGAAACCTTCCTAAAGAAGATGTCCCACAAATAGTTATGTGGACAATGGATGATGCGGTAAACGATATAAATTACAAGTTTTACTCAGAGCTATTCGATACAATGAAAAATCCCAATGGTTGTCCAGTTGGTACAACATATTATGTTTCTGCAGAATATACAAATTTTGCTAATGTTAAAAGCCTGTTTCAAAAAGGTTTTCATTTTTGTGTTTTTAATAATATTGAAAAAGTTTACAGTTTTCATCAAACAAAAAAAAATTAAGTTTGTGTCAGTATATAGTCTATTTCCCATTTATATTGCAGGTCATGAAATTGCTGATCATTCGCTGACACATAAAAGTCCAACATTATGGTGGAGAGATGTAAGTTTGTTTGTCCTGTTTGTTACAGTTTATTTTATTTTAATGGTTAAACCTTATTTCAGTGTTATGTTTAGTTTTAGCTAAAACATTCATACTTTTTTCCAGAGTACATACAGTGAGCTTGAGAACGAAATCATTGGTGAAAAGAATGAGCTTGAAAAAACAGGTGCAAAAGTTAGCGGTTGGAGGAATCCTTTTTTAAGACCGGGTGAAACAACATATAGGGTAGGGACATCAGAAACTAACATTCAATTGTGTTTATTGTCTTCAATAAACCTGTATTCCCTAATGCCGAAACAGGTCATTCTTAATAAATGAAAAGTTTGTGTGTTTCAAAAAGTGTTTAATTTTTGTACTTGCTTCTATTTTTATATTCATATAAGACGTAAATGTGTTTCGATTGTAAAATATTTTTAGAATATTTTTTTACTATTATTTAATTCACATTAAAGATTTTGGCTGACAACAACTTTTTATATGATTCCTCTTTGGCTTCACATGCTGGAACCAAATGGTGGCCTTACACACTAGATTACCTAACTCCTTCATGTGTTGATGAGCCATGTCCAGAATGTAAGTTTTATTGCAGTTAATGTTAATTATATACAAACTATAAAATAAAAATTGACATATTTATTTTGCATTTTAGTGTCTTACCCAGGATTGTGGGAAGTGCCTTTGAACCCTCTGTATGATGGTGAAAATGGGACAGAATGTTCCATGTTTGACAGCTGTGTCCGTAGTTTAACTGATTCACAAAGTGTATACAATCTTTTTATGTATAATTTTAACAGACATTACCAAGATAAAAAGCAACCATTTGCATTGTTTGGCCATGCAGCATACTTCTTACATGAAAGTTTTGTGTATAGACAGGAAGGTAAAATCTGTTATTATATTTGTTATTAGTTATTAATGTTGAAAAATGTATGTAATATATTTATCAAATTACAGTGAAAACTTTGATAAATGTTCTGTACTGGTTCTATACTGTTCTTTATGCATTAAAAAACAACCTGTTAAAGAAAAAAAAAAGTTGTAAAGGAAAAGTTTCTTTTTAATAAAAACAATCTGATCAAACCTAAAAAAATTGGTGTCCTTATACATTCAGATTTTTCACAGTTTTTTTAAAAATAAAGAAGTGCACTGATATGCTCATATGAGTTGCCTTACTAATACTTTGTTATTGCTTGTAACTTCTTCATTGAACCTAACTAAATCAATATTTGGCTAAGAATTTCATTCTTTATGGATCTAAACTGTTTGGTTATCATTAATGTTATGTGAATTATTCAAAGTTTTTGTTATGTCAAGGTAATTGGTTGATTGTTTTTATATCAAAGTTGTTGCATGTTAAAGTTGATAATTCATTGTTGCATCATTTATATTGTATATTACCTGCACAATCATTATGTTAGTATCCATTTCTTCTTGTTTTTTTCCCTTCAGTTTCTCATTAACATCAAATGTGGCCTAATCAAGTACAATTATTAAAATTTCTTCACTGATCAATAGAAAAATTTATTAGTATAGAAAATAAAAAATTTGCACTTATCCTGGATGAACCAATCATCTGTCAAATTTTGTGTAATCTTACATTGATTAAACTTCAAATTACCTCTGTATATTATTATTTACTTTGCCTAAAATGATTTGTCTTATTTTCCCAAAATATGTTTTGAAAGATATTTAAGCTGTGCACTCGACTTTTTTTTCTGTATTCATTAATTGGTGTATATTGGAAAGACTTTAATCTGCATGTGACGCTATAGAGGTCTAGTATCGCTTTGTGTGTTTTTAAAAGTCACGTATCTTAAGTTTTCGTAAATTCGGCTGAAAAACAAATTCATGATGTATTTTAAACTATAATACATCGTGTATTTAGAGTTTTTCTTCTCCACAACGTTTTTGTAAATAGAGTATGTAAAGTTTGCAAGTTACTCGGAAAGAGTGTATCATGGATTATTGCATAAAATAAAGATTATAATGAAAAAAAATATTTACCAAATGTTTATTGGTCAGTTATTGTTTACATATCATTTAGGTTTTAAACAATTTCTTTCCGAAATTTCTCGCTTACCCGATGTTTATTTTGTAACGGTGGAACAAGCTATTCGTTGGACTCAAAACCCAACGCCAATCAGCAAGTTGAATTCGTTTGAACCTTGGTCATGCAATAAAAAATGAATCGTTTATAATGAAGTTGTTATAATTTAAAAATTTCATATTTTTTTGATATTGACTTTTACGTAAAATATTAAATTATTTTTTATGAATTTACGAATTTATGATTTTTTTACGCTAAATGAATAACATAGAAATGCTTTTTGAGAATTTTATCAGCATTTTTTAATTTTGTAAGTCATAAAGCCATTATAAGACTTAAATTCGCTCATAGATTTGTACTATCAGCTTTTTCCATTATTGTGGAAGATTTTTCAAAATAACAATTAGTTGTCCCCAGAATCTTGGGTAAAGTGAGACTTATTAGGGAGAAATTAAAATTAGATTAGAAGATTAGAATACGATCAAGCAGAGAGAAAACAAATTTAAAGTAATCCAAACAAGTCATACTTTCAGCTTTTGCGCTTTCTTTATCACAGTGAAGCAAATTATCAAATGTTTTTCCTAAACTTAACTTTTATATAAAAAAAGGCCGTCAAAAGGGGAACACACAAATGGTTCAAAAATCATTAAGATCTTTTTTTAGTTGAAAAGGTATTACTTTTGATATTCTCCTAATTATGAACTTGTGTTCCGTTCAGTTTGATAACATCTCAAACTTAAATAGGAGAAACGCGGGGCAAAATGAGACAGCGGGGCAATATGAGACAGTTCGCGTTTATCATGATGCCAGCCCTACGAATTATTATTTGCAAGATTTTTAAATATGCAGTTGTGTTCAAAAACTATTTTGTGTCAAGAAAAATATATTGAGTCACTTTGACATAAAAAAGTTGAGTGGAAGGGGAATCATTTCATCCCTCGGATTCGCGAAACTTACGAATTTTTGCGTGTTGTTATTATATTTTTTCCTAGCCTTTTTTGATCTCACTGAGTGGAAAAGCTTTTTATGTTTAAAGTTTTTTTTTTATTAGAATCTTTAGGCCTTTTTCTATCATTTCCGTTCTTTGGTATTCTATTTCTTCAATAAAATAGTCAGGAAATTAGGCAATTCGATGCCAACATTATGCGGGGCGAAACGAGACATTCTGTTTATATTTGTTTTGCCAATATCTAATATTATGTTTAATTGATTTGATTTGCATTTATTACAGTTTAAGTAATTCTCTCTATTGAATTATGAAATTTTACCTTTAATTTGATAATAGAAATATGGCTTCTAAAGTTTTTTGTCTGCAAAAATTTTGTTTTTTTTAAATTCTCATTCAACATAAACCTGATAAAATCAAAACACAAGTTAATTCGAGCACCTTATTACCATTGCCCTCAGGATCTTCAGAAAATATTGATTTTAATAAAACACCATGCTTTTCTAATATTGTACCAATTCCAAAGATCATTTTACCACCAAAAAAGGGAGAAGAATCACAGATAATAACAACATCACATTACAGAAAATCACTATTTGAATTCTCTGAAAAATCAAAAAAGTTAAAAGAACGCAAAATAGAAAATATAAGTGCATTAGGAAAGGGTAAAGAAAAAGTTAAAAGTTTAAGTGTTGAAGACTGGGAAAGTTATGTTTGTAATGGTTTAAGGAGTAAGGCTGCAAAAGAAGAGAAGTGGAGTCAATGTTCAAAATGCACAACCTGGGCTCATTCGGGCTGTTGTTCGTTTCAAAATACTGGTCAAGCAATATGTGATATATGTGACTAGTGACAGTTTGAGTATAACTGTAATATATTATAAAATGTATTTCTTACTAATTCTCTTAAAGATCTGTTTTATTTATCTATATTTATTTAAATTACTAAAAAAAAAATTGGGCCAAAATGAGACAGGTTAGGTGCTGTCAATAAATGATCTCTGGTGACCAAACCACTGCAGTTTTGCAACTCATATTTTGTAAGCTTCAAATAAGATGGTAGAAGATTTGAAAAATATCAAGCTATTTTTTCAAAAGCTATTTTTTCAAAAGTATTAGATAAATTAGTGCTTAAGTTTCTCATTTTGCCCCTCGTTACCCTACTGCTTTTCTTTTGCGATATCGGCCAAAAAAAGTCAAAACACCATGTTAAAAACACAAAAAGACTCATCCAATTACAGACCAGAGTCGAAAAACTCGACTAGAGCAATACACTCTAGTTTGAAACTAGAAAGGTAAACTGTCTCATTTTACAGCTGGTTATTCTATGACTGTTCAATGAGATTGGTACTATAATAAAAATAATCATCGCGCACATCCAGAAAAACCACAATAAAACCAATTTTTACATTACCAATAGTGGTAACAATACTTTCTTCAAAGATTATATTACAAATGCTATGAATACAATGTTTAAAAAAGTTGAAACAACAGTTTTTAGACATCTTAGACATCATGTAAACAGAACGTCATGGCTCAAATATCAAAACATTTGATATTTGAGGCATGACGGGGCGGGGCTAAGTAGTCTAATGCCAAAAAGTAAAATATTTTTTTATACACTAAAATGATCATCCCAATACAGTGGAAATATATCTAATTCCAGGAACTAACTCTTTATCGTAGAATAAAAGCATCAACAGATGAAGCTGTCTGTATGTCACTTTCTCTAATTGATCTTAGTCCATTCGCGCCATTACAGTTATTAGGCACGCATTGTTTACTTTATACAATTTATTAGTCGGTTTATTGATACAATTAGCTGTCATTCTTATCAATCAAGTTATTATTATTATTTCATGATTTGCTTTTTGGTTTTATTTGCCATTGAAAATTTAAAAAACTAAAGTAAGAGAAAAATTGAAAATGAAAAAAGAATGAGCAAAGATGCGTGATTGCACGGAGCAAGGGGAGAAGAAGAGAGGAGAAGAATCTCAGACAGAAGTTCCACCTCCCCTTGGGATCACAAAGTTCTCTCTGAGAGACTTTATGAAGCAGAAAAAGTTCACTCTAAGATTTTTGTAAACCTTAAACCTCAAATCTAACTTTTTTTTTATCGGGAATATACGAGCACGATTTCTAGAGTCTGGATTCGCTCTTGCTTTAGAAAGAGTAAGATATCAATTACATTTTGACATCAACCATGGAAACTTGAAAACATTAATTTTTTAAAATCATAATTATTTTTATGATAAATATTTTATTATTTTCATGAAAGATAACCAACATGATAATTTTTCTACTTTTCCTTGCTTACTAATTTTTAATTTGTTAAGATAAAAGTAGTAAACTTTGTCTTCTGGATATTTTAATAACAACTCACTTATTTAAACTCGCTTACTTAAACTCACTTACAACCAAACTTAAAGTAAATTAAAATAACTTAACTTATAAATAATGGATATCAAGAAATAATCCCGAAGTTCATAATTTTAACCCCCATTGTTTTATTTTTTCATATAAATAAACCAATTTGTTTTATTACTTTTGTTTGTTTAATCTTAATACTAAAATCAATAACAATGTAAATCTAAAAATAATAAAAAGATTTGTTAATTCAAATTTGTAAGTTTACATTACGCTTTTTTTTCTTGCAGATTAAGAATGATTTTTGTATAAAATGAAGAAAAACTGTAGCTTTTTTTTTTTCACAAAGAGCTATAATTCACATTTAAAGTTTTAGTTTGCTTTATAACACTTAAACCTTTCACCTTCATTTTTTGATGCAATGTTTACTTTTGTTTCAAAAAAGTTTGAATAGAGTAGTTTGATCAAACCTAAAAATGGCTGCTATATTTTGTTATTTTAGGCAATCCTTTAAAATCTTTCAAGTTTTACACTTTAGGCGATATATAAAAATAATACAAGTGGGGTAAAGGGGTTTGGAGAAGGAGATTGGGAGTGGGGTGGGGTTGAGCTAGTGCAAAAGTACTTTCACCAATATCATTGAAGAGCCCTTTAAAAACTAATTAGGTAACTGAATTACATTTAAGTTGCTGGATTATTTTTATTTCACCTTTTTTTAAGAATCGTTCAACAAAACAAAAAACCTAGAAAATAATGGTTAATATTCAATGGTTACATTTTAATGTTGTGATTTTTTAGAAAATGAGCTCAAGAACATCAAAATGGAGAGAATCAAAAAAACATGAGAGGATAAAGAAAATAACAACAAAAGTAACGGGTTTATTTGTTACATCAAAGAAATTAATCGGAAAGTTCTGATTGAAAACACCTCAGATTTATTATCCTCCAGCTTGTTGCCTTGTGGACATGCACACCCACTTCCTTTAGAAGAGGTAAACTCTGGGATAACATTCCCTGTGGAATGAAGGTAAACTCTGGAATGAAGATAAACTCTGGAACAAAGGGAAACTCTGAGATGTCAATCCCTGCGGGATGTCATCCCAGAGTTTACCTCCCTTACAAGAAGTATATGAAGACATAGACTTCAAACAGAATGCCTACGTCTTCACCTACTTTAGTATGATGAAGACATTAAGTTACAGTTGGGGGTGGTGTAATAGAACTTCGTTTACTACAGGATTTTTTTTGCAATAGAAAGTTGCTTAAATTTCCTACTCCAAAAAGACAATTATAGCGGTCACTACTATTTGTAAATAACCGCCTTTTGTTTCTTTGTTGTTGTTTTTTTTACATTTGCTAAAGAAAAAGCTAAGGCAATTTTTTATTCAGCACTTTCATCATTTTTCATTAAATGAATATTTTTTCATAAAATGATTTTTTATATAAATCAATTTATTAGTGATTGTGATCAGTTGTGATATTATTAATAACTTGATATATTAAAAATATTAAGATTAAATACCACACTGATAATTTCTATGAAACGGCTTTAGATATTTACGTTTTTACCGACGGCGGGGATATTACGTTTTACTGCAAGTGTGTCCATAAAAAAAATCTTAAAATCCGTGGTTGTACTTACTACCGCATGCCCGATTCGCGCTAAGCTTGCGAAGAACTCTGGGGTCATTAGTCACGTGATACAGACATCCTTTTGAAAAACTTTATTATGGCGGTGAAATTTGTCAGAGCTAAAAAATTGCTGAAAATTTAGCATCTTTAGAGATACTAATCGCATTTTCAAATTTGGGTACCGTTCTAAAATTTTACACATGGTACGCGCAAGAGGTGGGAGCGCTAAAAATAACAATCTTTCTCGAGCTGGTAAAGGAAAATATGGCGAGAATGCGGAAAGTAGCTATTTCACACCAACTAAAACAAAGAAACGTCGTCGAAGTAAGAAGCCGCAAAAATTCGCGGAGTATGCAAAGAACTTTGTCTTTCAAAATGACAGTGACTCAGATGAGTCTAACAACTCAGTTAAATCTTTTGATTCCTTGACATCATTAACAAGTGCAGCTTCCTTAATAAATGATGACTTTCCACCTATATCTTACAATAAAAATCAACAAAGATCATCAACCCCAGATCCTGAACCACTTATACTTTCCCCATTGTTTCTTCCACCATCATCTGGTGACTTGACTATTGATTCACAATATTTAATGAAATCTTTAGAAATTTTTGAAGTTGTGAGACATTTTGGAAGAGTTTTAAAGCTTTCACCTTTTTCTTTTGAACACTTTTGCAGTGCTTTACATGAAGAAGTTCAACTTCCATCAGTAATTACAGAAACATATATTTCATTTATAAAAGCAATATTTGCAGAAGATGAACGCAATCAGGTGATGTATGGAAACACTGATGAAAAAGACATAGTAAACCTCCACTTATATTTAATTGATGAGTTCACATGGCCTGAAATTATTAGGTCATATATAAACTCTGATCCAGGCAGATTTTCTTCTAATATTATTGAAATAGTTGAAAATCCAAATTTTCCTTTTGTTCCTATTCAAGATAAGCTTGACGTATTATGCCATCTAGCAAAAGAAGTATTGAGTTTAAATATCATCAGAGAGGAAATACAAAATGAAGGGCTTTTTATTTCTGATGACTATTGCCGTAAATGTGGTAGAATGGGAGATTTGCTGTGTTGTGAACTTTGTCCTGCAGTGTACCATTTAGAATGCTTGTCTCCTCCACTTCTTGAAGTTCCTGAAAATGAGTGGTTCTGTCCCATATGCACAGACCAACATGTTAAAGGGGTTTCAGATGTTTTATTTGAACTTGATCGAACTCAAGTTTATCGAAATGAGCAACTTGGTGTTGATCGTCATAAAAGAATATACTGGTTTATGGTTCGAAGAATTATTGTGTGAGTCTAATGAAGACTTTTTATAATTTGTATGTTGTATTTATGATTAATGTTTTTGGCATGGCCAATAAATAGGTGATATAGAGATGAATATAAACATAAAAGGTTTTCATATTCATTCTTATGGTTTCAGGGAAGGTGTGGAGGATATTTTTTACTATAGTTGTCAAGAGCATTTAGATGAGCTTATTGCTGTGCTGCGAGAAGAAGAAGATGAGGCTGATCTTTTAACAGTTATAGAAGATCGTTATGATGAAATAGTACGTCATATGAAAGTTACTGAAGAGTTATACAATGAGCAAAAAGGTCACATGAAAGTTTTGCTATATTTTTTGTAACCATATTACTTGCATAATGGAAAAAATAAGGGTAGCAGCTTTTCTAAACAATTTCTATATGGGAAAAGTTTAGTACATTTTATACTTACTTTTTTTACCTTCATTAAATGTTTAAAACTGTTGAAATTTTTTCTTTATGGTTGAGAAAATTATGAAAAATAAAAAGAAAAAAAAAAATTTAGTTAAAAAAAAAAAAAGGAAAAGTAGTACAAAATTGCTTTTTGAGAGAATTATCTTTTTAAACAAAGTTACATACATAGTTACAACTTTTTTTTCTATAAAAATACAGAAAAAGCAACCAAATAAACAAAAATAACTATTATAACGAATGCAGTATTTTATAAATTATTTATCAAATAATATAATTAATAATAGTGTAATATTTTGTTTCAAAGTTAAGATTACTCATTTCTAACAGATCCATAGTCAAGAATATTAAATTCTAATTTTTTTTACTTCAGGAGAACTTGTATCTTATTTGGAGCGCCCTAGGGAGTCAGGAAAGTTAGTTGAAAGTAAAGATTTCATTCAATATCAGTTAGAGAAAGACCAAGAAAAGCTGGAAGAAGAAAAGCAAAAATGTATACTTATTATCTTGATAATAAAATTGTTTGCAGATTTTTATACATTTTACATTAATCTAACTTTAAATGTAAAATGGAACATAATTATGTGTTTTGAAAAAACTTGTTCATAATAATAGTAATGAAGTTCAAGAAATTCTTTTTTAGTTGAATTTGATGACAGTTCTCATTTAAATACTGCTTGCCCAGCAGTAACATTTGTTTCTGATGAAGATGTTCCATTTAAAATAAATGTATTCACAAAAAATCTTTGTATCAATGAGCAATTACTGACTAGAAAGAAATTAACAGTATTAGAAGAAGAAGTATTAGATGTTCTTACCAGATGTGTAAAGCTAGTCACCCACAACTGTGATGGAGATAACCTGTTTGAAGTTGACATTAATGCAGAATTAGAAATTATTCAGGAAGGACAAGACAACTCAAACTTGAAAGATAAACTAATTGATGAAATAGACAAGGAATATGAAAATTTCCAAAATGAAATAGAGATTAAAGATCCAATTGAAGCTGGTATAACTATTAGTTCATTTTTAAAGAATTTTATTACATATTTAGACCACAAATTGATTTTTAGGATAGTTATTTGCATTTTTCCAATTTTTATTGGCACAAATAGGTTATTAATCAAATGCTGTATAACATGATGTATACGTCAACTAAGCAAATTGATTCTCAATTTCTTTGTTTAGAAATGAAGTATAATGGTTTAAAACTGTATAAAATTTACATTTTTAAAATGTGATTTTTATACAGTTTTGAGATCAAGATTTTTAATGTATGTTAGACAATTACATAGAAGATTTAAAATATTGTCTTAAAAAGCATAAGTAATGTAGTGATTTATCATTTATACTTAGGTTTTAATGCATTGACAAATTTTGAAAAGCCACAATTTCTTATTAAAACTTACTTGCATTTTGAAGCCAGTTATAACTTTCTGTACTTGACAAATAACTTATTCTATACTTGACAAATAGCTTCTGTACTTGACAAATAATATTTCAATCATAGTTACAATGGAATTCCACCTTGTCTTGCAATCATGTATTAACTTTATTTTCACTGTATAGTTGTAATTTATCATTTTTAAACGACTTCTTAAGATGTTGTTAACAACTGTTTGAACTTTGAAAATAATTGGCAGTAATTCAACTTTCTTCTTCCACTTTAATGCCACTTTCAATAACCAAATTGCTCATCAATTAGTGCCATCATCTTCATCAATTTCACTTTCATTGAGCATATTTGAATACTCAGATGAAGTACTAACAGGTGCAAATTTTTTTTTGTCTTTTTTTGGAGTACAACACAAACTACAAGGAGAACACTATGTATAAAGCATCCTTGGTAAATGCTGGATATTAATCTTTCAACATTTTGATATAAATAAAACAATTTCTTTTTTTGTTTAATTTTTTCTGTTTTTTTTTTTTACCATAATTCATAACCTTTTCTTGTATGGTATTGGGTGATCTCAAAAACATCAAGACCAAAGTCTTTTAAAGTGTGAGCAAATATCAATTTGTGTTGTGAATGTGTTAAAAGATAAACCATTACTAGTGCACATTCATAACACTGTAACCTCCAGTGAAAAGTCATTTTTTGTTGCCAAAAAAAATCACCTGTTTTATGTTTTTTAACCTCTTGAACTAGAAATTAATCAATTGATGTTGACAATTAAGTAGTAGTTTTAGATGCATTTGTTTTTGACAATATTTGCTTCATCTTTGTGTATTTTCTTTACATGCATTTTTAAGCCTGTATTTCCTTGAATAGTTTTAATGTCAGTATTCCATTCCACACATTTTGGATTACTTGTATAAATTTCAGAGACGTATGCTTGCAGCCGATAAAAATAAAAGTTTAAGTAAAATTTTTTCAATAAACACTTTTTTAATAAAAATAATCTTTTTAGTTCAAATTTTGATTCAAATTTTTTTGGTAGTTTAAAAGAAAAATTTAGAGATTTTGAAATTAACAAAAAGATTGCAACTACGAAACTAGATTTGAATTTTGAATTATGGGGAACATGTAAATATTTTGTATGTCAAAATTGTTATGATCAAAATATTCACACAATGATTATTGTTCTTGGTCTAAAAGAAATCAAGATGTTTAACAAGAATTTTAAAAAGCACTTTGAAATAAAACTCTTGCTAAAAAAATGAAGCCCTAAAATGTTTGTATGTAAGAATGATATTTCCTAATTTTTGTACTTAACAAGTGCAAATAAAAGTATCCTAGTTGTTTTGAGCATATGACTACTTCCAGTTTCATATTATTGAAGTCTTCCCAGCCTTTTTTAATTTATTTGTGGAGTTGTAGAAGGAAACTTAACTTAGATTTAATTTTTATTTGCATAACTAATGATCTGTCAAATTAAACATAGTAAGTATGGGAAGAAGTTTAGTGCTATTTGTCTAGGATAGGTGTAAGCAAAAAAAATAATAAATCATCAGATTAAATTTCATTTGTTTTTTACGTGAAATTTTAAATAAGCAATTAATCTCTTTACTGTTAATGCCATATCAAGTATATATATGCAATCAAATGTCTTTATGAAAACCCTAGTGTTCATTCAGAGTTATATTATTATCAATAGCAGAAAACTATAACAATAAAACTATAAAGATTTCTAATAAAAGTTTATTACATAATATTTGATGTTAAATGATAACTTGTAATATTTTTTATGAAGCTGAAGAACTCGACAAAGCTGTAGCGCCATCATTGAATTCAGAAACTAAAGTCAGAGAAGTTAAAGCTCTTTTAGATGACAAATGTTACTACAAACTTGGGACAAACTCTTGTTTTTCATCTTATGTAAATCAATATTCCAGTAGTATGATGGCAAAAGGCAAGCAAGATTTACAAGTTGAAAAAGATAAACGGAGGATCCTTGGCAACAAATTCTGTTTAAATGCATTTAAGTGGTATGGAGATTGTCAAAAGGGAATTGCTTCTGTGATAAGTACACTACGCAGTACTTTATTATCATTTGAAAGTTCAATACCTACAGCTTTCCTTCATCCGTCTTGGTACATGTTACTTCCTTGTTGGATTAAAGCAGTTCGTCTATGTAACACTCCTAAGGAGTTTGCAGTGCTGCTTTTACTTTTGGAGGAAATGATAAAGCCAGTCATTATGGTTAATACATGGAAAGAATCTTTTGGTGCTCTTAAATTGCAAAGAAAAGTTGGAGAAGTAAAGGCTATTAAGGTAAAACCCTCCTCAAGTAAAAAAGCAGAAAAAGATACTCAATTTCTCATTGATGTTGAAGATTCTGACAGTGAAGATGAATTATTTAAACCATCATGTGAGTGATATTAGGTTTACATAAATAAAGTTTAAAAAAAAAAAAAAAAAGATGTTTATAATTTACTCTTTTATTTGTGAATTTTTCTTGTGATTTTTTGTAATTAAATTTGCAATATGTTTTTCCTCTTTTTAGCATGTGTTCCGGTTAAATTTAGTTGGCCTCCAAAACATAAACTTTGGGAGGTAAAAGGTGAGGAGTATAGAATAAAAGGATATGGAGCATGGTGCTGGGAAGCTTCGTGCTGTCGAGGATTTAAAAGAAAATCTTCAGATGATCCAAGAAAAGTTATTAATAAGAAGCAAAAAATAGAAATTGTGTTACGAAAGGTTAAACATAAAAAAGGAACACAGTTTGTTAAGAAGGATGCTTTAAATGTAATAGAAAGTCTCCCATCTGAGTTTGATAAACGAGATGAGCATATAGATTCTTTTAGTTTATTAAGAGAAGAAGACGATTATGAAAATGATGAAGCCCCAACTACTCCACTAATTTCAATTAAGCGTGTTCAACCTTGGTTATTATCAGTTGAGAATGAAACTTCACTGTTTAAACTTGGGGATAGTATTTCAAATTGGTCAGAAGAAACTGAGATGGAAATAGTTAAAACAAGTGCAGATGTTTTGCCACTGAATACAAACTTATCTGCAGCATTAATTAATCATATTTCGCCAGCTTCTGATGTCATATTAACAAAAACAGAGCAAAACTCAATTGTTAAAACTGTAGCAATTGAACAAATTTCTTCTGTTATGAAGCCTACACTGTTTACTGATATACAAGTAGCATCAAAACCAATAGACAGTATTATGAGTAATAATTTGATTAATTCAGACTTCCAAGTGTTTGTGCCAACTGATATTTCAGTATCACCTTCTGTAACTGAGAATCTAGATGTGTCGTCTATTATTTCCAAACCTGTTTTATTACAAAAAAATGTCAATCCAAGTAATGCAGCCAGTATTGAAGATAAATCTATATCATCAACAATATCCTCTGGAATTACATTTTCATGTAGTAGCATACCTGTACAGCCATGTTTGTATTCTTTATTCCCATCTCCATCTCCTGTACCTAAAATTTCTCTCATAAGTAGTCAGACTCTAATATCAGCATCTGTTCAGTCAGTAGCTGGGTCATTTAGTGTACTAAAAAACTTAGTTCTACCTGCTGTTTCTAAAGACATAGATGTTCTATCTGTTGTTTCGTCACCCAAAGTTACTACAAGACCTTCTGTATTCAATGTGAATGCAATTTCAACTTCATTATCTTTGAACAATGCTCAGCAGTCTGTTTTAGATAGTAAATCTTTATTAAATACCACTATGCCATCAAGTTTATTAAATGTTTTGCACAATTTTGCTCCTCATTTCATTCAATCTAAACCAAGTCCTTCAGTTCCAACTCCAGCTTCTGATAAACCTGTTTATATATCTGGACCCAGGCTATTATCAACTTTAAATAATGGAAATCTCTCTATACAGGCTAACCAGTTTCTTACAGTTTCACCCAAAGTGCAGTTACCTGTTATGAATCATTCTGGATTATCTCAGTTCAAGTTGCCTGTTTCTTTGCCCAATAATAGCAGTGAAATTTCTTCAAAGACAACTGTTTCTCCAATTGTTTCATCAATAACTACTGCAAATAAATTACCTTCTATAGTTTCTACACCTACTGTGTTAAATAAACAGCCTATTATTATAAATGGAGAAAACAACATTCCTTTATTAAAAGCTCTTGTTGATGCTGGCATCAACAATCAAACAGGTGGAATAATGGCAATTAAGACTAGCACAGGACATTTTATTATTAGAACAAGAAATAAAGGTAATTACACTTTAGACCCAAGTAATATAACATCTACACCATCTGGTATGTCTATTACCCGCATGTGTTCACCAAGTGGTGTAAATATTTTGACAAGTAAGCAAATGGGAATGACTCCAGTGAGGCCAAAATCACAAGTTCTTGCTCCTCAAGTTGCAAGCTTAACAAAGTTCCAAACAGCTGTTTCTCTTTCACCATTACAATCAGTACATCCAAAGATCTCAGGTTCTACTGTATCATTAAGTAGTACTTCCTCTGTAGATAGAAATTCTAACACTCCAATGAATGTTCAACGAAAGATTTTAACAAAAAATACCGACACAGTGAAGCTGAGTTACAATGAAGATTTTTACAATAAAAATCATGACAGAATGAAGCCATTAAGAGTAAATTTTGATAAACCTGAACTTTTGTTGCAGCATGAAATAAGGCGTTTACAACGTCGTCGAAGAGGTATAAAAAGTATTTTCTTGCTTCCAAAACATTTAGTTAAAATGCTAGCACGAAGGGGTGGATTTATAGAATCTCCTCAGTTTATATACAATTCAAAAGCATGTTCAAACTGGCCAGAATGCTTACCTCGACCTACATTCCAAGTTGCTTGGAGATATCGTTTAGCTGAAGCTAACCATATATCAACAGTATCACATTTGTTACGTATGCTTCATTGCTGTTTCAAGTGGGATGTTATTAATAATAAACCTCCTAAAGGTGTCAATAGATCAATTACTTCTAACAAAGGTAAAGTACAGCTTTTTTTTTTATCAGTTTTGGTTTATTTTCATTAATTTACAGTAAGATTACAATATAATTATTCATTATATATTTATATATTATATATTAAATATTTATGTATGATAATTAAATAAAATCAAATAATTAAATAAAAGTAAATAAATAATTTATATATAATATTTTTTTAAGTATATATTTCATATTTTCAGCATTATGAATTTAACAAGAGTTCCAAGCTCATGTGATGATTTGAAATTTCTATGTTATTTATTTATAGGGATTATTACAATAGAGATTGTTGAGGGTAAACCTGCTCGAAGTGATGGCTTAGTGTACAATTACAATGTTCGGAAGATGTATCAACCATTTAAAACACACAAAAAAATAAAATTAGAAAAACCATTACCAAAAATTGAAGTAGATACTACTCCAAAATCTAGAAGCTCAGCCACAGGTAAAAGTTTTTATTTTTGTGCATGGTACATTGTTTGTGATTATGTTTACTCAAGTAAATGACAGCTTGTAAATAGAAAAAAAAATTACACATTTCACATTATAATTGCAACTGAGATTATAGCCAAAAAGTTCACAAATATCTTGTCATTTAAATAACTTAGATATTTAAACATAGAAAGATTCTTTTTAAGAAACTTGTGATTTCACATACTTTGTATTACTTTATTTTTCAACTTTTCAAGATGTTGTGCAATAATGCTGTTCAATTAAATCCATTAAACATGTTTTTCAAAAATAAAAAATTTATGTATGAATGTAAATTTGTCTCACAAAAACTAAGCAGTTTTAAACATATTAAATGTTCTACTTTGATAAACTTGAAAAAAGTTGATTTATCTTGGTTGATCAAGATGTTTGTACTTGATTGTTGTCAACAGAAAAACCAAATCCTAATGCTTAATATAGGCAATATAATGTTTTTGGACTAAAAAAGTAGTTTTAGAACAGAACATCTTAATCTGTAATTCTATATAATAGTATTTACCCTTCATTTTTTACACATTTTTATAGATTATTCTCTATTTAAGTTTTTGTGAAATTATGAATGATTATCTTGTTTTTTATAAAAGTTATAAGGAGCCAATGATATTAGTTTATAAATAAATTTTATGTATAAATAATATTTAAAAATTTGTTATAATAGGTATTCAACTTAGAGAACGAACAGCACCTTTAAAATACACAATTGATAATGACTACAACTCTAGTTCAAGTGAAGATGATGATAATGGAGTTCCATTCCCTAAAGAGCGAACAGTTACTCACAGCTGGCTTCCAGAGGTTATTTATATTTATCAGCTAGACTTTTCTTTTTTACACATATCTTTTCTTTGAAATATGAATGTTAATTTTAATTTTTTTTTGCTTTGAAAAAACTTCAGCCAAAAATTTAAAAACACAAAATAACAAGAATAAAGGAGACCAGAGATGGTTTTTAACATTATTTACATATTTATCTTCTGCAATAGAAGTGTCATGTGTTCACAGGACATAGTTAATATACCAAACCGAGTTTTCCTTGGTTTTGAATTTTTTAATATTTCTATACTCATAATACAAAATTTTAATACAAAAGTTGATTTGTATTGCTTTTTGGACCTTTTTTCAGGAAAACTTGTCTTCTTTTTCACCTTATTTTGTTATCTTGGTTTGCAGGACCTTTCTGTAAAAGTCCTCGTTTTTTCTTTTGCTTAGAATTGTAAGTTAATTGACTAAAGTTTAAATAACTCTTTAGCACAGTATTTCTTTAGTATATCTTAATAGAGCAGTGACATTAGTCACCTAGCTTGATCAGGTTAACTTTGACATGAAAATGCAAATTGATTTCCTTTAATATGCCTGAATTGTACAGACAATTTTTACTTAGCAACCACTTCTATCTATAGCTGCACATTTAGCTAAGCTGAGCATAAATTGTGTTTTTTCTAGATTCATTATTATCACACTTCACCAAACTCAGATCCTTTAATCTGGTACAATCTCACCTTTTCAAAAAATTCATAGGTTTTTTAAAATATATATAGAGTAAACTGTTAAATCAGAAAATGTTTGCATCAAGATTAGTGATATACTAAGTTTTCTTAGTTTTTAAAAGATAAAGTTGTAAAATTTTTTTAAATTTCCCATAAGTTAACTTAAATCAAAATACAATTTGCTCATCTAACATAGAAAAATAAAAGTACTGCTTATATGGCTTTTAAAATAAAAAAACAAAAACAAAAATAATACTTGGATTCTGCTGCAAATAGCAGTTTTATGTTGTGACTATCAAAATGCAATATTTCTTAGGATTGGCAGTGATGTGACTTACCTAATGATTCAGAAAGAGGACAAAATCGATTTCTTACATCTCTTCTGAATTTAATTTCTAATAAAAATGCGCATTATACAGGTTTTTTTTATGAGATTATTTCTTTAATCTCATAAAAAGTCTGCATAATGTACACATATAAGCACAAACATTAGAAGAATTATAAATAGATTTGGCTGCATATGCATTTCTATTGCATGTGAATCCCTTTCTTATAATGGGTTTAAACAGTTGTCCAAAGTATAAATAAGTAACCCTCATTCTATGTTTTTGTCAGTTCTCTTGTTCATCAGTTAAAACCTATTGATCATCTTGTAAACACTAACGTAATCTGCATATGTAAGTTCTCTTGATCATTTTTTATAAAATTTCTATTCTTTACAGATATTGCACTAAGTTGCAACCATCACTGCTCTCTCCTATTTACAATTGTTGAAAATGATAACCTTGAGATAATAGAAGATTTTAATTCAAATTAAAGTATTGATTTACAGTTGTTGAAAATGATAACCTTGAGATAATAGAAGATTTTAATTCAAATTAAAGTATTGATTTACAATTGTTGAAAATGATAGTCTAGATATAATAGATAATAGTTCAAATAAAAATATTGATTTCAAGTAAAGTATTGGTTTTTTAGGTTTTAATGACAAATTCTTGCTTCAATATAGACATTTTACTGTTCTTTTAAATGCCTTTTCAAGTTATATAAATTACACAGTAGCTAAAAGTTTTTACCATATTTCACATAAAACCTTTAGTATGAATTAGATCTATGGGAAATTCGACAATTTTGGGAACGTGTTGAAAATGAGAGAAACTTAAAACGGCAACATGGCCCTGCTGTTAATCAAACTCTTAGACAAAAAGTAGTGGATGCTGTTGAAAAACAACATGAAGAGGAAAATGAAAGTTCAAGGTGGTCTCCAACAATCTCACAAAAAACTCCTGTAAATATAAAGGTAATAAAAAAAAGTGAATTTCAAGCTTCTTTTTCAGTCTGTGAAATGAGCATAAACTTCTAATATATTAATGACTTTTAAAAATGTTTTTTCTTAGCTGCAATCTCCTATAAAACCAGCTGTTCTAGCTTTAACTAATAATACACCCACTACCATCCAGAAAGGAGTTTCTATAGCTAGTATGAAAGCAATGCAAAGTACACTAATTAATAAGTACTTATCATCTCAAAGTAATCGATTGGTTATTAAGACTCATCAGAAATCTCCTGTGCCATTGATAAAACACAATTCACGTAAGTGCTTGTGTAATTTTTGATATATGCATATATTTTTAGATTTATTGGTAATTAAGTAGCTTTATATATCAAACTTTTTTTTATCTTTATATTTCATTAAACTATTTATTTCTTTTTAAACATAGCTGTGCCAAAGAAAGCACAACAACCAGTTATTCGTGCAAAAATTGTAACAGAACCTGAGTAATCTTTCATTATATATTCTTTTAAAATTTGATTTTTTTCTAGATAATTGTTATTTCATATTCTTTTAGTGTTACTTTTTTATTGGCTGCAAAAGTTAGTTAAAATAATCCTTCATTTTCTTCATTATCATTTTCTTATAGTTATGTAATAGCCAAAACTGTTCTGGATGGCATTATTAGAAAGATTGAGGTCCAAGAACGCAAAGAAAAACGTAAACATGAAAAGTTAATGTCTGTGGTAAATAAACAACGTGCACAGGAAATTGCCAGACTTCAATCTAATCTTATGATAAAGCGTAATAACCTACGGCTTGAGGTGATGAGAAAACGCGAGATACTAGAAGAGCTAATGATTCAAGAAGTAGAGAAAGAACTCTTTCCAGAACTTGCATATATTCTAAATTTAGAAAAGGTTGTCAGATCTTACTGTGATTTACATTCTGTTATAATTTTGCTGAAATTGTTTGTTTTTTTTTGTTTTTTTTGTGTTATAAGTTCATCACATATTTCAAAGTATTGTAAAGTATTCTCTTTTTTAATGCTTTTTTTTAAAAAATTAGCCTGTTGAAGAAGAGGAAGTAGTTGTTGACACTTCTATTAAAGTTAAAAAAATTGCTGAGCGCAAGCGAAAAACATCTGAAGCAGAAGTTCCAGCAGTGATTAAAAAGAAAAGGGTGTCAGTTGATACTAAATTAGACTTGTATTGTGTTTGTAGAACCCCCTATGATGAGACTCAGTGAGTATTTTTATTAACTGGTGTTTATTTCATAATTACTTTGAATACTCATAATAGACCCAATGAAATGTATTTTACTTAATTAGTTAAGTAGCTGGTAATTTTATAAATCCTCCATTTCGAAAGTCAAGTTTGAATAAGTCTTATTAGTTAATGATTTTTACAAATTTTAAATTGATCTAAGCACTAAATTTGAGTTATTTAAAATTCTATGAATTAAATTTTTTAAATGCATTAATTTTTTAAATATATTTTTACCCTTCTATTTTAATAATCTTTAGATTTTACGTTGGTTGTGACCTTTGCAATGGTTGGTTTCATGGGTCGTGCATCGGTATTACAGAAGAAGAAGCAGAAAGTATCGATGAATATATTTGCGATGAGTGCAACAAAGAGAAAGTGGTTGTCGAGGAAAGGGAACTGTATTGCATTTGTAGACAGCCGTATGATGATAGCAAGTTAGTATAATGTTTTTTTGTTATTGTTGCTTGTCTTTAAGTACCTCGACAAATTTCTCTGAAAGATATGATCCTTTGTTTTTAATACAGGTTTTATATTGGCTGCGATTTCTGTCAAGATTGGTTTCACGGCACTTGCGTTGGAATGACACAAGCAGAGGCTAGTCTAGTTGAAGAATACAAATGTCCTAATTGTCGAAAGAAAACAACAAATGAATTAGTCGAGTTAAAACCTTTAACAAATAAAGAACTAGACGGATTGAAGCGTTTGCATAGGTCTTTAATAGTAAGAAACATTATCGTGTGTTCTTGTAATCTTGAAATTTTGCTATATCGATCAATTATATTGGTCATTTTTAAATGTAATTGCTTTTTTAAATACATTCGAAACCTAAATTAAATCATTTTAATGATTTTGTGCTCTTTATTGCTGTTATTTCGTAGAATCACAAAATGGCGTGGCCTTTTATGAAGCCTGTTGACAAAAAGGAAGTTAAAGACTACTACGAGAAAATTAAGGAGCCTATGGGTAAGAAAAGTGTGGAAATTTACAGTAAATAATTTTAAAACAAGAAAAAATTACTTTTTTTCTTTCTCCCTTATAGATCTACAAACTATGAGCACAAAATTACGTGATAATAGTTATTCAACCCTAACAGACTTTGTAGCTGACGTTTCCAGAATATTTGACAATTGTCGGTATTATAACCCGGCAGATTCATCGTTTTATCGATGTGCTGAAGTACTGGAGAATTACTTTGTTCAAAAGTTGAAAGGATTTAAAAACACTTTGAAGCAGCGGTAATTCCACAGTTTTTTTAACAACGACGGCTGTCTTTAATAAAAAGCATGAAGACTACCATCTAAATTACGATATTAAAATGGTCAAAATTAGGAGTGGTTATAAAATAATTGAGCATCACGAAGGTTTTGGTTATTTTCAGATTTCAGTGAAATAATTGAAGGAATTAACGGAAAAATAAAGACTTCGTGTTTTATTGTGAATAGTACCGATGGGTTAAAAATTTGTGAACAGGCTTAAAGAAAAAAATCCTGTTTTCGTTTGTACTCAATTTTACTGGATACAAAAACTCAATTTACTGGATACAAAAATTATTTATTTGTACTTTTTTTTTTTTAAAAGTTAACAGTTCTAGTTTAAATTTCAATTTTTTTTTTCCAATTGAAACAATTGTGCGCCATTGATTCGGGTAATTTTGACCCAAAATTGTGACATTTTTGGAAATAACTCTGTTGCCTTTACTATTCAATAACAAACAAGATTTTTTTTCAATTATGTTTAGCTATACCACAAATATTTTAATAGGATATTTGAAAAATATATCAAGGTATTGTTTTAATTAAAAAATTTGGGATACTTGAAAGCAGGTTACTTAGTTACAATAATGTGATTTAAAAGCAGGATACTTTGTCACAATAATATACTTGAAAGCAGGTTACCTTGTTGCAAAAATGTAACTGTGCAGTGTGTGTTGGGATTGAAACCAACATGTTGCACAGGAATACAAGAAAAATACTTTAAAATCAAAATGTAAACTAAAATATAAAAATGAAATGAAATATAAAAATGGGTCAAAAATAACAAATAGAACAAATACAGTCATGTTTGGTACTTATGTTTCATGCAAAACTGCAATCTCTTTTTCTATCATGTAATATTTCTTATTCTGTTTGAAACCTCGGATAACACTAGATCCTTTGATAGTATAGTGGAACATTTTTTTCTCAGATCTAAGTTTTTTAGATTTATAATTATTAAACTTTACAAATTTTAAAGTGTAACTAATCCAGGTAGGAATATTGTAAGTGTCCCTTGTTAAATGAACACTTTCGATATTTGTAACGAGCCGAAAAAAATTTTTTATAAATACAATATAGCAATAATGGGAGGATATTCCTTTGTTATGTCTTCCTAATAACATGGTTACAAATGTGATCGAGTCATCGTTGAAACGATAGAAAAAGGAATATAAGGAAAATTTACAAATATTCTAATGCAGTTTAGTATAATTAAATTGTGCCAGATCAGTGATCCGCAAACTGCTTTTGTAGCGCAGTTCTTCTAGCAATAGATGACAAGGAATCAAAAGAACAAAATATTTAAATTTGATCAAAATTTTAAAAAGTGTCTATTGTTCGACTTTCTTAAAATAACCTCACTGGAATTGCAATGGTCGGCTTGTAATTGAATGTGAATTCACTGTCTTCTTACTCGCAATCATCCACTAAAGCATGAATTTTTTTTTGTTTTTTTTTTTCTCCTAAAATTGACTTTTATAATGGTATATGAATATCGAACCTACTTTTACGTTTTGGATGAAAACCATTTTAATAAGTTACTCAAGTAGTTATTCTTCTTTATACTAAAGAAAAGAAACTTTAGCTAACAATATATTACTAGTAATTTACAAACTGCATTTTAATAAGCACCTTGAATAAAGTTGCGATAGAAAAATACTTAACATAAGCCATAAGTATGAACCTTTCATCTCAAGAGATGCTCATCTTTAACAAATCTAAGTTATATAAATTATATATATAAAAAAAAAGACTTGCGTGTAAGTCTATTAATATTTATAAACAATTTCAAACCGAAAATATATTTTAACTGAGAAAGATATACATAGAGTTGATAAATGAAGAGGTTTTTTTTTTAAAACAGAGTTATCCAGCGTTGTCGCAAATTTTTAGGTTGTAAACTAACTATAAATTGCTTCACAATACATAGAAGACAAAGGGGATAAATACTGCTAGAAATAAAATTTTAAAGAAAGTTTATACATCAAAAGATGGGTAATAGATCCTTTAACAAAAGTGAAAAAATATTACAAACCAATAATTATGATTATAAGCCAATTTTTTATCGCAGTTATGTATTAAGTTTTTATCACAGTTATGTATTAGTTCATTTGTTATCTCGGAACAGGACTGAACTGCACGATTACTAACTGATCTTTAGAACTCGGTGAGCGTGGTAGAGGAGATGCTATTATCGGGGTGCTAACTAAGCACGGTTTTTTAACGGGTTTTTTAGAGCGATCTGGTATATGAGGAGGAAGGACTTTAGAATGACTTTCATCGTTATCAAAGATACCATCAGGATTATGATCATTACGTGCAATAGTTTTAAATAATTGATTACTTAGTACTTCAGGCCGAAGATGGAGGTCCGTAATGTCATTTTTGACGGATTGGTCAGTTTTCAAGATAACATTTTGTGGCGAGTTCTGATCTCCATAATCTCCATACTCTACCAAAACGTTCATCATTTTTTTCTCAGTTGGAGATGAAATATGTTGACCAGGTGAACGGAAATCTTCATTTTTAACTTGCCTAATGCTAGTTGACTTGATGAAAACTCCGTCATCTTCTTCAGAAAGTTTTTTAGAAGTTATTTGGCTAGCTGAATCTGAATGATTCCCTAAGTCTGAATCAATCTCATTACCCGTTTGTTCAACGAAATCAGAGGAAGATTTGGTTAAATAATCAGGAGAGGGAATAATAGTCCGGAGCAAATTTTCTTTACCGTGCCTTATGTCGACATTTACGTTCGTTGGAGATATGTTTGAAGAAGTATGACTTTTCTTCGTAGAAATGTTTCGTGGTTTAATTGATCTGTTTACGAGCGGTGGAGGAGTGTTAGCATCAGGTAAAACTGAAACTTTCGATTCTCTTAGTTTTTCTTTAAGCAATATATCACTTACAAATTTTTCACCCTGTCCTTGCGGAACTAACTTAGTTGTAACTCTACCATTCGGATATGTTGTCGTAACAAGGTCAAATACCAAGTTGTACATCAAACCTCCACCTTTTACATCTTCAAGAGAAATGTTCTGTTCTTCAGAGATCTTTAGCAAATCTTCCTCCGTAAGTTGCACTGATTGTACAACCCCAGTAAAGTCAGTACAACTAATTACAGGCTGGGTTGCGGTATGTTCAGCGGGCGTTAACTCGTGGCATGTTAAATGAGATCGAGCTTTAGTGTCGTCAGAATAGCAGCTCTCATTGTTGCTACTGTGGTCTACAAGATCTGCCTCGTGAACGTCTTTATCTACCGGTGCAATGTTTGTATCGACTCTATCTATTGGTGCAATGTTTGTGTATGGAGTTTTCTTGCGCTTTACGTTCCTCAAATCACTTTGAGGCGATCCTTTAAGTGGTTCTTCTCGACGAACAACTCCGTCTTTGTTTAATTCTTCGAGTTCATCAATGACTTCGACGTTTTTGAAAAACGACACCGAATTAGATTTTGCATCCGAGTTTTTCTTTTTTAAACTAGAGCGTTTAACTTTTTCTCCCTGAAGTGGTTCGTTGCTAACTGCTTCATTCCAAAACGGCCGTTCAATATGATACGGATGAGATTCAAAGCTGGACTTTATTTCATCCGGTTTCTTCTCATTGCTCAAATTGCTAGCTTTAAGTGAATCTTGCCCTGTTTTATCAGTATTCGTCTCATTATTGTTTGGTACATCATTATGATTTTCGCTTGGTAATTCATTAATACTTACCTGTCTCTTAAAATCGCATGTATAGTCTGGAGAAGGAATCCTCGGTAAGGCTGGTTTACGATTTTCTAGACATGTTTGGGGTGAGCTATTTGTAAAATTTGTATTAATTGCTCTGACTTCCTCGCTTGTAGAAGAGGCATCAGATGGTGATCGACTAAGATTCGAGACGTTTCCTTGCCCAGCACTAATCTTATTAGAACCTTTGTGAATGACAGTTTTGCGGTACCACTTGAGAGCCAATTTTATCACAAGGGCACAAATTGGTTCATTCTCTTCGTTAAAAGAATCGCTTTCTTCATTAAGTAACAAATTATTTTGTAACATGTTGTCTTCAAGAATGCCTAAAAAACTTGGAGAAGATATTTCTATAGTACCATCGTGTAAAAATCTGTTTTCAGAAAGCCCTAACTTTCGGATGCGCTCTTGTTTTTTTTTTTCATTTTCATAATCAAGCAAGGTTTTTTCTATAACGTCTGCATAAATAGGCTCAGACGCAACGGCTAACGGAGAAAATGGACCTTCGTGCATAACGTCGTGAATATCTGGCGCAACTTCAATGCACTTTCTTTGAAGTATATCCATGAAATCTACAGGTGTCAATGGTAAATGCTCAAGAACTGATAAACTTTCATTTTCTGTTTTGATGCTAACAGCACATTGTCGTTCATATTCTTGTAAAGTTTCCTTCATGACCATTGCGTACATTGGTTCCTCGTGTTCCGTTATTTTTCTTTTCAACACAGGTTTGTGTTGATCTGCATTTAATTTTGTCTTCATAAGATTTAAAAAGTTTGAATTGGTTTGATGCAATCGAGAAGCATTTAATGCAGCTCGATGTTCTGGTGAATCTGTTTTAGGAGCATTAAGTGAAGTGTGTCCATTCAAACCCAATTTTGCTCCCAATGTAATTCCCGTAAAATCCATTCCAGAAACTTCAGAATCAGGCAGAGTTTGGCATTTGTTTTCACAGCTCACAACATCATTTTCTATACTTTCACTAAATTTTTCAGATTCTTCAAAACATTCGTGCGAAGTCATCTGAAAATTTTTTTCTGAAAAAGGTTTTATATACTTTTGGAATTCAATATCCTCATGATAATCTGCAATATCTGAAGCGACATATTTTTGTAGCAAGCTTTTGTTCTCGGTAGCTGGAAACTCTGAAGTTGAAAAGATATCCTCCTCCTTTGATATATGTGATTTTTTTGTGTTGGTTTCATCGTGATTACACTTCTCCTCCTGAAGGGAAAAAAGTGACTCTTCTTGCAGGTTAAACTGATCGTTATTCTTAGGCAAATCATTTACATTACGTTTTATGCCAATTGAGTTTAGCATTTCGCCACCCGATCGAAACGGTTTTCTTTGCCCTAAAGGTGAATTATGAGGAGAAACCCAAGGCAAAGGAGAGATAGCTACAGCTTTTTTCAAAGCTAAATGTCCAGCAGATGAACCATTTGATATATCGGAGTGAACAGTCATTGAGTCGCTGCATGTCTCAACAACTGTTGAAGACGAAACAGGACTGTCTTTAGCTTTATTTTCATCCATAATGAACAACTTTTCTTCATCGTTTAAAACTCGATTTTCTTTAAAAGCAGAGTTCTCTATTATCCGAAAGTCAGCTTCAAATTTATCAAGTTCTTGGTGTGAGTCTTCACCATCAGGGTTTATACTTACGGCTACTGGCCACGCATTCGTCGTTAAAGGGGGAGCTTGTTTCATTGTACCACGAGACAGAGATCCATTCATAGGAACAGTAGACAGTTTAGCCGCAATCCCACCAATTGAAAACTTGTCAGCATCCATATCAGAAACTTTAATGTTGTTTGCAGCAATATTAACTTTCTTTTTACTTTCTACACCTTTTCCTTCCTCTTTTGAGTCTCTATGAGATTTTGCTGGAACAGATTTTACTGCTGTGTATACTATTTCGTAATTGTCACACGCTTCATCGTTTTTAAAATTCGACACTGAATCGAGGTCCGCGACTGCAGCACGTTTGACAACAGACTTTCGATTTGTTTTTATTTCTTTTAAGCAAACAAACTCGACGCTTTCTTCGTCGCTTGTAAAGCTCGAGGTTTTCATTATGTAGCTATCGTGGTTTGTATCGCTGTTACAATCCATATTATGTAATTCACTGTTAATTTCTTTAGTTAATTCTTGATTGTCGATTAATTCTTTTGCTTTGCGTTGTTTGTGTGGAGAATTACAATCATTACAAAACTCGCCAATATCGCTCCCAGATTCATCCGACGAACTTGTAGGTATTTTTATTTCAATTTTATCCAATATTTTTTCTTCTTGCTTTAAGTTCGAACTTGGGTTCCAAATTTCAGGCGATTCTTTTAGTATCTACATTAAAAAAAATTAAAATGTAAAAGTTTAAAATCTGATCGATTAGTTTTCTTAAGGTGGATTTTCATTAGAAAGGTTTTTAGCTCAGAGGTCTTTCATTATCTTATAATTCTTTATAATAAATGTAAGATAATGAAAAACTAAAACCAGAAAACTTTAATACCAGGAGGAATATACCAGGAAGAAAATCAACTAGAGAGCAATAGCATTTCTTTATCTAAAAGTTTTTCATGATTTTAAAATTCTTAATTAAATGTTAAATTCATGTTTAAAAAAAAAGTAATGTAAAATAAAAGAAAAAGGTTTGTTAATAAGGGAAGCAGTTTTATCACACGCGTACTTAGAGTATATAAACTTACTTGTAAAATTAGTACTCGTTAGTAAAGCTTAACCCCTCGCCGATAATCCTAGGTGCAAAAGTAAACATATGATTCTTAAATTCAAAGATTGTCTCGAAGCTGTTAAAAAAGATGATAAATAACGTGAAAAGTTTGACGCCTTAAAAATTTTTTAAAAAGTTTTCAAAACTTGCTCCGTAAAAACTCGTTAAATGCTTTAACTTGAGAGATCTTTCTAAATCTATAATAATTACATAGCCAAACTTATATTTTTATCTAATCCATATGAGGAACCTATAATGGTACATCACTATTAAGAGTACTTGCGGAAAAAAAATAAAAACATACATTCGGATTTGAACCTTCAACTTTTTCTTTCTGCAGCAACAAGCTTTTAGTCGTCTAAAAAGATTTTTCAGACAATAAAGAAAAAAAAAAAAAAAAAAATATTACAAAAAATCCAAAAAAAAAAGACGAGTACCGCTATGTGTTGTAAAAATATCGCGAACGATCCGAAGAAATCTTCAGTTGTGACTTTCGTGAAATCGTCTCCGAAAAATTCAACAAGCTCTTGGAACTCGCACTGCATACGCGTATAACTCGTCAAAAGTTCATGAAACGATTTATAGGCTTTGTCAGAAAATTGCTATTCCGTACCGTCAAAGAAAACTTAAAAATAATATTAGGTTAAAAGAAATAGCCTGTTCATTTAGAACTCTATTCACATCAACTCGATGAATATCAATCTTCAATTATAGTGCAAAAAAAATAGTAATAATAATAATAATGACCATGAAAAGATACAATAATTGCGCGCACAAACTGATCTTCGTAACTATTTTCAGAAACTATATTTTCGATCTCCTACAAGTTAAAAAAAATCTTTAACCAAGGGTTAGCATTATTCGAAATCATAAAATTTATCTCAAGCCATATGATTTTTCAAATTTGATATAGACTAACGGGGAATTTTTTGAGCGAAATAAAATTATGCTTTCAAGATAATTCTTACTTTCATTCCGCATTTTATTTCTTCGGTCTCTTTTTTTACCATCTGACTGCACACTGAAATAAAATTTAAAGATGTCGGTCAAAAATTTCTTGACATTTATAGAGTGAGTAAATTCTTATTCTATGACAAAAGTTAAGTATCAAATAAAATAATATTAATACTAAAATTAATTAACAAGAAAAAAGATTACCATTACACAATATCAAAATAAATAATTTTTTTTCCCCACAACCGTTAAAAATTAAAATTCTTCACACTAACATATTATGTACGCTCTTTTTACGCAAACCGAAAACGCCGACAAAAGAGCTGCACAAACAAGCAGATAAACTCACGTTAAGTTATGTTCAAACATTGTTCTTCTCATATATGATTACAATAAATATTTGAAAGGGAAAAATGTCAAACAATTTAATGTCTTATTTATCTTTATCTGTTCTAAATAAATCTTTAAGTCTTCAATTCATTTAATTAAAATATTTTTATATTGTTAATATGCTGTGCATATGTTTATATTGTTGCTATGCTGTACGTAAATAAAAATTTTTTTTACGTAAAACTCACCTTTTGCTGCGAGTGGCACAGAGGATAATTCCTCGTGGATCTCCAAAACAAGTGGTTTTTTTTTTAACAAGTTACCAACCATTACGTGAAGCAGAGTAGATTTGCTATCTGAAGTTTTTGTGCTAATCAGCTGAAAAAACAATCATTTGCAAAAAAAAAAACTGAGATTTTTTCCACTTTTTATTTTGCTTATGACTGTTTTTCACAAAATAAAAATTGTAGTTAAAACAAAAATATACCTTCGATAAGAAAGATATTTTAAATCCATTTGCAGTGGGCATTTTGATTAATCCAGTAGAATTGGGTAGTTTAACGGTGCTTTGGTTAATGTAGTTTCCAGTGGTTAAAATTAACTGCAATAACAAAATCATTTTTGTTTGTAACTGAAAAAAAGTTTCCTTATTTTGTTTTTAATGCAAGATCCTTTTAATATCTGACATCTGCAGTGGCAACCGCACTGATGATATCAACAACATTTTAAGCGGATGATTTGCAATTTATGTAATTTATGTAATTATGTACAAGAAGAGAATACAGCGTTTTCTATGGAAATAGAATGAAATTTCAAGCTGTGAATCTTCAGCCAAATCGAAGAGGAGTAGTTGATAAAGTATTTAAAACCTGATTTTTAGATTAAATAGAAGATTAACTTTCCAAAAACTAATCATATAGGATTTTTTTATACTTAAGTACAAACGTTTAAGTATAGATCTGGTTTTAGTTGGTTTCCAAATATGGTTACTATTTATTTTGAAAAACTATTTCATTAACTACCAGCATAATAATTTTTATCAAAACTTAATTCTAAATTAAAAGAAAATTAATTTTGTGTTTAAGTAGAAATTCTATTTATCTTTACAGTAAAAACAACTAAATAGGTTAATTCAAAGATTTAAATTAATTTTTTGTAGTGGTTATTTTTATCCTTAGAACTTTAAAAAAAATTGTTAATATACAATATTTTACTTGGTTACAATATTTTGTTAGGCAAGATTCAAAGTTAGCCAACTATATCTTTGTATGACAAACAAAATGTATATTTAACAGAATGTATGCACAAATTTAATACATATTTTACAGAATGTACTCTAAAAATTTGCAGCCTGTCTCTGTTTGTACCGACAGAGACAGGCTGCAAATTTTTACAATAATATAACTAAAAAATAATAGCTTAAATACAAAACCAATTTTTATCTAGGGTTCGGACTGTATAATTTATCTGCGCCGACAAAATTTACTGCTTTGCAGACGATTTTTTGAAATCAACAAAAAAAAGTTTTAAACTTAAAAAATGTTTTAAGTTTAAATTTTTAAACTTAAAAAATGTTTTAAGTAATATTTTAACTTTATTATAAATTCAGTGATTAGTAACAATAGGAGTTTTCAAAGATTCTTACAGTAATAAAAAAATATAATGCCGGAGCCTATTCGGTGATTTCTTGACATTCAATTTCATTGAGAATTGCACCTTCTTCAAGAATGTAATCAGTCTTGTCATTTGTGTCCATCAGCACGCTATTGGTATACAAGAATACCAGCTTTTCAACTCTCTCATTCGTAAGACGATTTCTTAGTCGCGAGTGAATAAATCGAAAGGTCGACCAAGCTCTTTCTGCTGTAGCCGATGAGCAGATCATTTCGTTAATAGGCTTAGCAATTTCGTAAAGAGCAGGATATTTATCGCGACCGATAATGTTCCAATAATTTCGCGCGTTCATCTTGAATATTGTTTCCTTTCTTCTCTCAGGCAGCGCAGCCATTTCTCCTATAAAAGCAATCAATTCAACCTCAGCAGCGTCAGCAATTTCAGGTTTGATTTTTTTGGCGAATTCAACTGTTGTAGAAACTATGTCCTTCACAAGCAAGTTGACTCCATGAGCTCCGCATCCGCTAGCCGAGATGTGTGGATATTTCTCCTCAATGATCCTCCACGCTGATTTCATAACAGGAGCGTTGTCGCTTATGAAACTGGTAAATTTTTTGTGAGCCAATCTTCTCAATAACTTGTAAGATTGCCGCGGCAATTGCAGATGAATTTTGAATGATTCCGAGTGTATTTATCGAGGTGTAAAAAAAAGGCTTCTGATTGGGCGCTTTAATACAAAAATTCACTATGTGATCGCCTCTTATGTTCGTCCAGCCGTCAGACATCAGTGTTAAGTTTGTTTCAGAATTCAAAATTTCATTTATAGAAGTAGAACATTTTTTGTATTTTTTGTCGAGCAGAGATCCTGATAAGGCTTTAGCATTCGGGATGACAGATGCGATGGATTGAGCGACTTAACGAAATCCTTAAAGGCCTCCGATTCGACTAAACGAAATGATATACCCGTACGGTAAAAGAAATTAGCAAGCTTCGTATCGATATCATTTTTGAGCTTTTCATTAATTGGTGGATGTACACGCTGCGTCAGTGAATCAGTCGTAGACGGAACTTACTGAGAATCATTGATTAGATGTGACGATTCATAATTACGCTTTGAAAACAATCTTTTTTCCTCACAACACTGGCGTTTGGACATGTTGATCTTTTATGCGCTGCAAGGCGTTCCTTCGACCATTGAACAGTTTTGTTACGTGCTAAACAAACCTCTGATTGATTGAAGCGCCAGAACGCTTCTCTCGATCAAGATTTGTCAAATAATTCGAAATTTTAATGTTTCCCTATTTAAATATTTTGAATGACGAAAATACACGATTTCTTGATTCTAAATCACTTTATGTTGTGGTAAGAAACACAAAAGCTTATATTGATTGATTATACGTAGCTCGAACCAAAAAGAAACAGATAAGTATTGAAAAACTCGTAAAAAGTAGATAATTATACAAAAATAATTTCAGACATTTGATTCAGATAATTAAAATTTTTCTTTTCCATTAAAATGTCGGCGCCGCATATCTGCGCAGAAGTCGGCGCCGACGTCTGCGCAGATATGCGCATATTTTTGTCTGCGCAGATCTGCGCAGACACATTTTCCGAACCCTACTTTTATCTATCTTTTTTTTAAAACATACTAACAAGATTGTTTAAAATTACTTTGTAAAATTACTAAGTTTTGGATTGCAATCAAATTGAATGAACCTCAATTCCCTGATCTTAATCCAATGATTAAAAGTTACAAGAAAAATGAAAATCCCAAAATTTGAAAATAAAAATGCAAAAATTTCAAAAACTAAGAGAATGCATTCCAAAAACCTGTAATGCTGTAATCAAAAAAAAGTAAATGATTTGTTTTGATGAGTTAAAGATTTGAAGAATATTATCATTATTATTATTATTATGTAATGATATGATTTCTAAAAGAATATTTATTTTAAATATCCACCTGGATTCTAAAAGAATATCATAAAAAATTCCTGAGTTTTCATATAATGACATGATTTCTAAAAGACATTTTGACATAATCTAATAAACATAAAGAATAATTGAAATAAGTAATCAAGAGACTCTTAATCCTTTGAATAGTTTTCAATAAGATGTTAGATTGCAATGCTTCTATCAATTGTGAGGCGAATCCTAAATGTTTTTGATTGTTAATGCAACAAAATAATTAAAACATTTTATTTCATTCTATTTAAAACAAAAACACACAAAAAAAATGTATTCAAACCTCAAGGATCTTTCGCAGCCGTTTACTTTCGCGAACCTCTTTGCATGCTTTTAACACAACATCAATAGACTGAAAATCATAACAAAGTCATAACAAAGAAAAGCAGAATAATTAGTTTACAAATGAATTATAAATGGAATTTTAAATATATAGGCAGTCTAGAATGCAAACATTTTACAAATCTATCTAAAAAAGACGACTTACAGAAATTAGTCTTTCAACTTTTTCTTCAAACTCCATTTCAAAGTGCATAAAATTCAACCGTTCTTTGTATAAGGGTATTTCCAACATCTGAATACCAAAAACTTTTGAGAAGGGTGTATTTTAATACTTTTTTTACAAATAAAATAAAATATCAAAATAATTTTTATGTAGGAATCATCTTAAACCTTTTTAGAGAATCTATCAGCAACATTTAATTTATCTAATGTCAGGTTGTTAGACTTCAACTCTTGAACCTGAAAACAATAAAAACATTAATATTGAATGATTAGCAAACTCATCAATAACAATACGATAAGTAAACTTTCAAAAAGAAAAATCAAGGAAGCAACTTTGTTATCATTAAACAGTTTGAAAAAAATCGAACCTCATTAAAAAAAAATCGAACCTCATTAAAAAAAAATCGAACCTCATTAAAAAAAAAACGAACCTCATTAAAAAAAAACGAACCTCATTAAAAAAAATCGAACCTCATTAAAAAAAAAATAAAACCTCATTAAAAAAAAATCGAACCTCATTAAAAAAAAAAGAACCTCATTAAAAAAAATCGAACCTCATTAAAAAAAACGAACCTCATTATCGTCTGGGAAACAGCTGATCATTGTTTCAATATGAGATGTGGAAAACTTTGAGTGGTCTACATTTAGAACTAGTTGGTAAATATCTTCCACTGATATTTTCAAATGACCTAGAAAAATACCTAAAGTAAAAAATAAAAACTCATCCTCATTCACCTGCATGTAAAATTAATTTAACTGTATAATTTTTGGTATAGTGATTTAAAAGTTTAAATAAGGATAAATGAAACTCTTTAACACAGAATTTTTTATATTAATTTACCAATGTTCAATTCTTTCTTTGAGCTTAATATTGTTGAACTTCTTAAATCTAAACTTTTTTTTTCTGCATAGAAAACAAAAGAAAAGATTATTAATAAATAATAATAGTAATAATAGTAATAATAATAATAATAATAATAATAATAATAATAATAATAATAATAATAATAATAATAATAATAATAATAATAATAATAATAATAATAATAATAATAATAATAATAATAATAATAATAATAATATTAATGATTTTAAAATAGGCTTTTTAAATAATCACTAATAGCTTTGGTGCAAAAGATCTTGAAGTGAAAAATGAAAGAAAAAATAATCAATAACACAAGTCACATCTTTGGAAATATTACAGATAAACCCATACCAGATTTTTCTGCTTCAATCTTCCTCCCAAATAATTTTTTCAACTCATCAAAATTAATTTCACTTCTTGCACTCCCAGGTTCTTGTGCTAACTTTTTTTTTAAAAAAAAAGAAAGGTAAGTTGCTAATAACCAATGCTAATTTAAAGTATCACTAAAAATATGCTCAGCAGAACTATGAATATATGAATACTGACTTAAAATAAATGAATGCTTTCAGATTATTTGGAAAAAAATAACAAACCAACATGTTTTAAATTATTGTATGTTTTTACTTCTACAATCAGTTTATGCCTCTTACCCATGTACACAATCTCTGAACAAAATACTTACAAACAAATACTTACTTGCAAATAACCTACTGTTATTTACTTTCGCTTACCATTTTATTTCCATTATTTTGTGTAATTTATAGCAAATTTATTTTACATTGTAAATTTACCTTGAAAATGATCAATAAAATGATCAGTAAAATGATTAAAGCTTGTTGGAAAAAAATTTAAATGTTGTCATCTTCTTAAACTTCTATGTCAATGTGTTCTAATAAGAGATCCTCTTAAAACTTCTGTCAGTGTGTGCTAATAAGAGATCCTCTTAAAACTGCTGTCAGTGTGTGCTAATAAGAGATCCTCTTAAAACTTCTGTCAGTGTGTGCTAATAAGAGTATTTTTTTATTACTTCTATGTGCTAATAACAGATTTTTTAAAGTAATTTTTTAAAAGTGCTTTTAAAAGTTTCATGAAAGATTTATCAGAAATTAAAGGAAAAAATGTTAAATTAATAATAATAATGATGGGGAAGAAAAAGATAATCAAATTAAAAAAATAAAAACAAACCTCAGCCCACACTGTATTTTCAATTTTTGACTTAGGCAGCAGTTCCCAATCAATTCTTTTCATAAACAGTGGTTTAAGAATGGAACTGTTTTGCTGGTTAATATCAACTGAACCAGTATATATAGGTGGAGGTGATGGGATTGGCAAAAAAACCTTCAATGGGGAAGTGGTTGGTGTAAGTGGTAGAGACTCTTTTCCAGCAATTTGCATGTTTTTTTTATCTTCATCATCATTTTTGGCTTCAGAATAAAAGGTTTGATGGTGATGAAGTGAAGATGGTGATGAACCATGATTTTTTGGGATAAGTTGAGGAACATGTTGAAGAGTACCAGACAAAAAATCACTTTGAAAACTTTTAGATGATGGCCCATGTTTTAAAGAATAATTAGCTGGAGCTTTTTTTTTGGATAATCCTGAGAGAACTGCAAACTCACGTGGCGACTCAGGTGGCGTTTCATTAGGAGGTAATGGATATTCAAATGTTTCAGAATCAATTAGATCAGGAGGTAGAAATTCATGGATTTCAAGGGGAAATTTATATTTAGAAAACATTTCAGAACTTTTGTTTATGGGTTTACTTGGAGTCTTTGGACTTAAATATTGATACAAACAATCTTTAGATGCTCTTTTGATATGTTCTGCAGATGTATTATTTAACACATAATCTGTGAAGAAGTTTTTTTCTTCAGGACAGCAACTTTGCTCAGATGTTAAAAGGTTGCAAGGTGATACCCAAATACTTTGGTTATCTCTAGATTTATTTAAAGGCTGTACAAGATTGTTATGTTCACACTTAATCTGTTTTGTTTTGATTTGCATGCTCTTTTCTTGCTCAGCTGCAAATAAAACATTCATTTAAATCAAAATAAAGGTAAATATGTTAAAATTGAAAAATCAAAAAGAAAAAAAAATACAAATTAGAATTTTTGTGGTCTAGTACTCTATCAATTTGATCAGTTTTTTTAACAAAATTTTAGGGGACAAAATGTTCAGTGAAAGCTTTTTTTATTAATTTGATAAAATCAGGTTGTCAATCAATCAGCAGTTTCTTAATTTGATAAAATCAGGTTAAAATAAAAATAAATGGTGTTACTTGTCTGTTTTTCTGTTTGGTACAATTATTTTAAAATACATAAATTGAATTAATCATTTTAGTTTATTAAGTTACTTTTATACCTTGGGACATAAGAAATTCACTGGCATATCGTTCAAAGAGTGGGTGATCACAATGTGGTAGTATTTGACCAATGTAGAATATTAACTGTGTTTTATGTGGTGCATCAATCACTTTTTTTAATGAATCAAACATCATTCCCATATTCCTGTAAATTTAATGAATCAAACATCAATCGCATGTTCTTGTAAACTTAACAAACCAATTATCAAATATATACCCTATGTTCTTATAAATTTAAAACATCAAACATCAACCCCATATTCTTAAAATCTTAACAAATCAAAAACATGAGTAAACTGGTAAATTCTATTAAATATAGATTCAGCTGTTCTATTAACAATTCCACTATATGTAAAACAAAAAATAAGATTTACCTGTTCTTTATGTAGTTCATCAGAGTTTCTTTCACAAATAGCTGATCTTGTACTGACAATCGCATCACTAGCTAAAATGAAGAATCAAATATTTAAAAACGTAGTTTATAAACTTCTTTTTTAAATACACTTTAAATTTAATATTCCAGGAAATTTTTAACTTTTATATTAACAACATTTCAACAAGAGGTATTTTTTCTACACTTTATATATTAAAGTAACATTATATTTAGATTTACAATATAAATTAGTAATATGTTACAAATACAAAATGACAATAAAATTATAATTATGAATGTTAAAGTTATGTAATATATTTAAATTAAAATAATTATTTTTAATTGTTAATATTTGACCTGCTCTTTGAATTCTTTTGCTACCAATTTTGTAGTTATGCTATTCTTTATTTTATCACTAATCCCGCTGTATATGCAAAGTAAAGGATCAGGGCCACTATTTATCAATAAGTCAACAACATTTTGGTATGATAAAGATCTATTTGTAAGAAATAGAAGCTCCAAACTTAACTGGTTTGAAAGATATGACTATAAATAATTTAAAAACTATTAATTATAAATTTACTCAGGAGACTAAAACAACCACAAAATGACTGTTGATAAAATAATTACTATTAAAATGGCTTCCATTGAATGACTGCCATAAAATCATTACTAACAAAATGACAACAAACTGACAATCAAACAAATAGTCTAATCAGTAAAAAGTTCCCAATCTTAAGTTTTGCAAAATTCATTTCATAAGCAGTTGTTTTTTTTTTAAAAAATAGTCATTTTGTTAGCAATTTATTTTTTGACATTTGTTGGTAGCTTTTGTGTTTATTTTGTGGCAATCATTTTACAACAGTCTATTATTGTAGATCCATTTTAATTACAGCAAAACTGTCCTAAAAGCATTTTTAAAATGATAGCCAACTAATTAATAAAACATACCTGATGTCAATGTTATTGATTTCCAATAAACGGTCACCTGCAATTAATCCCGCTATAGCAGCTGGACTTCCTTAAAAAAAAAATAGAAAAATTATTTAAAATAAACATACTGCATTTAAAAAAAAGTCTTTATCTAAAACATTTTTGTATCAGCATTGATTTATGTCAAAAAAATGAACAAAGTAAAATATTTGCAAAAAAAAAAACAAAAAAACATTTTTATTTATTTCTCCTAAATTCAGTTTTCTAAAGATTTGTTTTACAGGAACTTTTCTTGAACAAATCTTAAATACTATATATTTAAAAAGGAATATTTACCAGTAATAACAGAGTGTATAGATACTGGCTTGCTTTCAGACAATATTATTCCTAATGACATAGATTCAACTGTTCGATGAAGTTGAACATATCTAAAAAAAAAAAAAAGAAATATTTCTACTTACAACTTTATATTTAAACAATTGTTAATAGAAAAAAATCATTTATAGAGCTTTAAAATATTATTATTCAAGACAAATAGAAGTTTAGCTCTATTATAAGCACACATTTTATGATCACAATTTTTCGCAACTTGATCACAATTTTTCTTATTTGATTTTAATTACCAAAATATAGCATAAAAGGAGACAGCAGGACAGCTTAAACTTTTGCCTTCTTATCTAGCAGTTATTAGCATTATTCAATATCTAAGCCTTTCATCTTGCAAATTTAGACTTATAGTCTGAAATATCTTTTAAAAAACTGTGCCATTTTAAGGTACTCAAATTTGTTGCAAAAAAAAAAAAAAAATGCTAATAATCTTTTTTCAAGAATGATCTAATTTTCTTTAATTATCAAAGAAGAATCACTTAAGGTTGCAAAAAAGGGTTGTAACTATAAGTGATACTATTTTGAAAATTGATAACTTTCAAAATACTAAACAAACTTGGATGAAAATTATATTTGTTTGTTAAGTATTTAAATCATGTTTTAATTTTAACCAATAAATGATTTGAGAAAACCTGATTGTAATTCTAATGTTTTAGAAATGAACTTCATCAAAAAAGGGTATTTTGATCCCAAGATGCTTTAAGTTAATGAAACAAGAAGAACAAAAATCTGTATTGTGATGTAATCATTTGACTTTTATTTTACAATAAATTCTCAATTATTTGCAAAAAACTTTTATTTGATTTTATTTAAATTTCTTTAGGCTATTGCTTTTATAAAAGGTGGCTAAAACATTTAGTACTCTGTTTTTCTTTATATTGTTTATTACTATTACATCATGTTTTTTATTTCAAAATGTTGAACAAGTTTAACAAAAATAAGGATGCCAAATAAAATGTTTTTCAGTGTGGGTTTGAAAACTTATAGTAATTGGTTTAATAATGGTTCATATCATATATCTAAATCATTTAAAATAAAACATTACTGTTCTATAAATAGTCATTTAGTCTGCTAAGGAGCCTTCTGCAAGGAAACATGACTAAATACCTTTTGATGCTGATCATGAGTGCTTCTTAGTTGCAGTTATAAGCAAAAATTTAAAAATTTAATTTAAAAAATTTGCTATAGTGCTTCACTGTCTGTTACAAGAAAATCTAGAAGATTGTAGCTTTCTAGAATCTTTTTAGGAACAAAGCAGAAAACATCTAAAAAGGAATCTCTTTAATGTGGGCTGATAATGATGCAAAGTAACATATATAGTTGCAATAAATAATCAAATTGATCAAGTGAAGTTGACTCAGTTGAAAGGACTAGAAGCAAAAAACTTTGTGCATTAAAATTTCCCACTGCTGAGAAATTTGACTGCTAAGTTTCAGCATTGTGTTAATTAGAAAATTCTGATTAAAATAGTCTCTACTAACATATAATGTAGTAGTAACTATAGTAATGGGAAACAATTAGGTTTGAAATATTTTTTCCAAAAGCTGCAACTTTTACTGATTTAAAAGCTTTCAAATAGTTAACTACAAATAAATATCAGATGCTTATATTTTGGGATTTCCTTTATCACGCCTTGTTGAAGATAATCTAATTTTCCAAAGATTTTGTTGGAGCTATTTTCGTCCAATCTAATAGCCTCGATAAGTAATATGATAACAAGACAACCAAGTCTAAAACCAGGTTTCCAGAGGAACAATAATATTTTGCATTGCATAAAACTCCAACCCCCCTGTCATTGAGTGCAATTCTGGTGAAGTTATCTTATGAATACCTTCAGGATTCTCATCCAATTAAATCATTCTTTCAGGATTCTCATCCAATTAAATCATTCTTTCAGGATTCTCATCCAATTAAATCATTCTTTCAGGATTCTCATCCAATTAAATCATTCTTTCAGGATTCTCATCCAATTAAATCATTCTTTCAGGATTCTCATCCAATTAAATCTTTCTTTCAGGATTCTCATCCAATTAAATCATTCTTTCAGGATTCTCATCCAATTAAATCATTCTTTCACTAATTACATTGTAATAATGTGAGATTTTTGTGAGTGGGCATCCAACACCTTTACATTTCTAATCCCAGTAATCAAGATTTCCAAATGCCCTAAGATCTTCAGAGGTTAAAGAGCACAATCCTGTACAATATAAACAGGCATATTTTCTAGAGTGCATATACAAATCCAGCTATCACACATTTTAAATCAAAGGCCATATAATAGTTTACTTCCTCCAACTCTAATGTAATTAGAGTTGGAGGAAGTAAACTATATGGCCAAATATATTTTTGCCAAATATAATTAGTCCTAAATTTCAGTTAGATTCAGGAATGTCCTCAACTATAGCTTAAATCTGAATATACTAAACTCCATTACCTTGATAATTTGAAGAAAAGGAATGCAGATTTTCAGATTTACATGTAACATTTAGGAAACCTCCTCCTCCATCTACAGTTACATTCACAAATGCTTTACAAAGGTTTAATTTCCTTTCATTTATAATATGCATTATAAAATCACTTATACTTTTGACAAAAACCAAATTGCAGTCTATTTTTGACCATGCCTTTTCGCTTAAACTCAATTAACTCTGCATTGTAGAAGGATTCAAAATATGACTGGAGCTCTTCATATTTCCGAAATATATTTTTGGTAATACAATTTGTCCCAACTGAACTCATTAAATTGGAAACCAAGACTTGAGTTCTTACATTGGAAAGTTCCAAAAACAGTCCGTAGAGTTCACAGCATCTAAAGGGTCATCATATTTGCAGATTTGGTTCTTTCTGATTTTAAACCTAAAATTTCTATGGTAATCTGAACTGGGTTACCACCTGTTGAAATGATATTGATTGAATGCTGCCCCTTATATTAAATTTTCTTTCTCCATTTTACCTTAATATTTTTAGCCAACTGCTCTGCCTGTAAAGCGCCTATACTAAAGGCTAAATCAATAAGGTTTGCTGAGTTTTAAAGCAACTATGTCATCTTCAGCACTTTAAAAAATAATTTGACAAGAATAGATAAATAAAGAAGTTCACATACAAAATTAGAAGAATACAAAAAATATAAAATATAAAAATGTAAAAATTAGAACAATCAAATCATTGAAGATTACCTCTGTTTTTTTATATCTTTTTTTTTTTCCTTAGATTTTTCATCATATTTACAAATATATGAGATATAAAAATAAATGAATTATCTTGCTAGGTAAAAAGGATTTAAAAAAACTAATATTATACAAAGTTTGTCATTTATTTTTAAGAGCTATTGTCTGAGAAATGTAGGCAAAATAAGCAAATTTTGGAAGTGATGTCTTCAAATTGTACTCATTTTTAGATATTTTGTAAAAGACAATGAAAGTAGGCCACTGGTAATTTTTTTTTCTAAAATTTTTATTGATTTTGGAGATATTGGGTCCCAAAATTTGGCCCGTTTTGAGAAAACTTTGCGCATTGAGTGCAATTGCTACTTTGAGGAGTAGTTTTAGCAACATGAATATGACAGAAACATTTCTTTTTAATTTTTTTACTAATCTGGGTAGGTTTCTACAGTAAAAGTAAAAATTCAACAAGATTACATTTTCAGTTGTCTAGAAATCGTGGTCCGAAACCACAACATTTGAAATTTTACCCTAACTTTGAGCTCTAATATCTCTTAAGGCCAATACTTGTACGTAGTTTTTTTAGGTGTTTTTGAAAGACACTAAGACATACATTGACTTTTTGGAACAAAAACCATGTGCATGCAAGGACCTGGGAAGAAGTAACCTGCCAAAAATCACTTTTTGCGTTCAACGCGCTTTGATAGATTACCCATAACAACCGTGGCCTTAGGTCCACCATGAACAGTATAAGTTATTTATTTTCCATAAATATGCATCTTCAAATATCTGAAAAAAAATCTATGTGCTCGAGTGATAAAAAGCCTATAGATGTCCTAGAAGTAGCCTTATTTTGCCAATTTTTTAACTAAAAAAATACCCTAGCAACGGTATAGATATACTTAGCAATGGATACTTTACAGCCTTATTAATTAGTACTGCTATTAAAAATTTTAACATGATACTCTTTTATAAAGGAACTGTACAAGAGAACTTGAAATAAATACATATCGCACTTAAAATAAAAACAAATAAAAATTATATATAAATAAATACAATGTTCTATCTAATATAATATATTATATCATACATGACATAAATGTCATGTATGATATAATATCATGTTACATGACATAAATTTTTTTCAGTAGTTTTCAGTAGAAGAATTAAAATTTGTTAGTAAAAACTGCATTTTTTTAATATTAGTCAATAAATAATTAACAATAATCAAAACATGTCAGAGAGCAAGAATAAAGTCAGTCCTTATGAGAAATGCATATATTTTAATAAAGAGAAGACTTCTTGTGGTCCTTTTAAATGTTGGAACAAAGATGGAATCTTTTAAGTTAATGAATTAACTGCTGACATAACTAATCATTTATAAGCTTTAAAGGTATGAATAATATTAGAGCATTATTTGCTTTTTTATTAAAAGAAACAGGATTTCTTAATCCATAGGTGGAAAATCTAACGTTACTGTTTTATAGCTACTACCGACAAACCAGTGAATGAAAAATCTTTATTGATAGCCGGCTACAAGCTTATCTTTTACGCTATGACTCATTATGTGCGTACTATCATTTTTCTTTTGGTATTGGCTGGAAGCAGACAAACAGTTGTCAACACCCAAGACATGAATTTCAAATCGGTAAAAAAGCACCAAAAATTAGATCCGTCCCTTTGAACACCCTTGCTGCTTATAGTGAAAAGAATTTATCACTTCCTGTTGGAGCCGTATTTTGCTTCAGCCACCTAAAAAGTATTTCTACAGGTAACAATATTGACATGTTAGAACCAGCTCCAACACCAATAAAGTCTTGCTTTCCTGCTGATGACATATATGTTCCAGATAGAACAATCATTTCAGATGAAACTATCAAAGAATCAAAAAAAGCAGCTAGCTCTTTATGTGAAGCATTTAGAGCAAGTCCACTGTTCTTTTAGATAAAGCAAGTTCACCAGCAGCTGAGTACAATTTTAAAGCCAAGTGAATATGTGACAACTCAACAAACTCGATCATTATTCTGTAGGCAAGTAAATGAACTTGTATATTTACAAATACCCAAAGTAATTATGCTAAAAATTGTGATTTTTTTTCTTTTTTTGGGACTTGAGATAAACATTTAGCAATTTCCTTTATCCTTTAAGTGTAATTTTTTAGATGGAGTAAGCAAAAAAGAACAGGAAGGTTGGCAACCACTTTTTGTGAAGAGGTTAACTTAACTGATGATATGATTGATGAAACTGTTGATATGAAAGATGCACCTGAAAACGAAGATGATTTAAACAACGATATTCAGTTGATTGCAAAGGAGTTAGCAGCGGATTTTCAAATTGGTGATTGGATTATTGTTTCATACTTTATGCAATGGTATCCTGCAATAATTAAAAATGTAAGAAGTTTTAACACTATAATATTGTATTTTTGTGTATTGAGATCTATTACAAAATTATTGGTTTATTAACCATATTAACTAATTTCAAGGAATATTTAGGAAGCAGCAATGATTAGACGTTACTTTACCTCAACCATTAGGTCAATGATAATGGAATATATGTTTCTTGTATGGAAATGTCTGTTACACCTGGAAAGAACTGCTTCAAGTGGCCAACCAAAGAAAATATTCTCCAATGTTCGTCTCTTGACGTTTTTTGTAAGATTGATGCACCAACACCAACTAATGAAAGAGGTGATTATTCACTCTAAAAAGACGATATTGACAACATGGAGATTCAGATCGGCCTTTAATAAATTTATTATATATTTTTCTTAATTCTTAGAAAACTGCATTTCCCATCAGTTTTAAACGGAAAAAACGATCTTGAAGTTTAATGGTTCTTTCTTTCATTGATAAAATTTAAAAAAAAATTTTTTTTCAAGTTCTCTTGTACAGTTCCTTTATAAAAGAGTATCATGTTAAAATTTTTAATAGCAGTACTAATTAATAAGGCTGTAAAGTATCCATTGCTAAGTATATCTATACCGTTGCTAGGGTATTTTTTTAGTTAAAAAATTGGCAAAATAAGGCTACTTCTAGGACATCTATAGGCTTTTTATCACTCGAGCACATAGATTTTTTTTCAGATATTTGAAGATGCATATTTATGGAAAATAAATAACTTATACTGTTCATGGTGGACCTAAGGCCACGGTTGTTATGGGTAATCTATCAAAGCGCGTTGAACGCAAAAAGTGATTTTTGGCAGGTTACTTCTTCCCAGGTCCTTGCATGCACATGGTTTTTGTTCCAAAAAGTCAATGTATGTCTTAGTGTCTTTCAAAAACACCTAAAAAAACTACGTACAAGTATTGGCCTTAAGAGATATTAGAGCTCAAAGTTAGGGTAAAATTTCAAATGTTGTGGTTTCGGACCACGATTTCTAGACAACTGAAAATGTAATCTTGTTGAATTTTTACTTTTACTGTAGAAACCTACCCAGATTAGTAAAAAAATTAAAAAGAAATGTTTCTGTCATATTCATGTTGCTAAAACTACTCCTCAAAGTAGCAATTGCACTCAATGCGCAAAGTTTTCTCAAAACGGGCCAAATTTTGGGACCCAATATCTCCAAAATCAATAAAAATTTTAGAAAAAAAAATTACCAGTGGCCTACTTTCATTGTCTTTTACAAAATATCTAAAAATGAGTACAATTTGAAGACATCACTTCCAAAATTTGCTTATTTTGCCTACATTTCTCAGACAATTGCTCTTAAGTGCATAAAGAGTAAACTAAAGGATAATAATTGTTTAACTCTTTAACGCTTAATTTTTTGTTGCAAATATATACTTTATATTTATGGTATATACTGTATAATTAAATACATACATTGTAATTCACAAAAACATTTATTTTTTGAGTGATAGGTTCAGAAGCTGTTATAAATTTCTTTGATTTTGTTCTTAAATATATGTGCAACACTGAATCTTGTCACCATTTTCTTTGTTTTTAACTATGTACTTTGTAGCTCCCAGGGATTTATCTAAACTGTTGTTTAAGCAATAAAGATATATATGCATTAGATAAAGATATATGTATGCATTACATCCAAACAATTTTTTTTTATTTAAATTTTTGTTTTAAGTAAAAACTTACAACTTCAAACTTTCTGCCAGTACTGTACAACTTTTATTATCAGCACATTTTGCAAAGTTAAAATAAAAATTGAGGATATATAACATTTATTTTTTAAAAATACACCAACGTAGCACAAAATTTTAATTTCAAACCTAATTGTTTCCCATTACTACATGTTAGTAGAAACTGATGGTCAATTTTCTTAGGGGTGTTTCCCTTTATTCACCCAAGATTTGTAATGTAAGCCTAGAAAACTCTTTATAACTAATTTGTAATTAAATTTTACTAAAGAGATGTCAAAGTTGTATAATCTTTTAGGTGTAGATACAGTTGAGTTTCGAATTATTACATGTTATCAGTTTCCCAAACTACATAACATGCAATGTCACTGATTACTGTTTTGATCCTATCCTCTTTTCTTGCCTTAAATTACTAAATTGAAAAATTGAACACAGACGTATATGTAATAGTGATAACACTAAAATTTAAATATGGCATCTTTATGGTAGTCTTATTCATTGTCTCCATTAACGAAAACTAAGTACTTTATAAGTATATTTAGATTAATCTTTATAAAATATCATAACTTCCTGTATCTTGAATGCTCTGTAATAATTAGTGCATGATTATATGATTGAATCATATAATCATGCACTAATAATTGAGTGTACAAAATCTGATACAAAAATTATAACATAACAGTTCATATTTAAAAAGATGTAAACAGCAATTTGTGTTTAACAAACTGCATGAACTCAGTTTTATAATTGATTTCATCAACTTGTTAACTTAACTTCCAAGTTTTAGACAAAATTATCCAAAAAAATGATTTGTTTTTTTGTAAAAAAAAAAAAAAAAAAACTTTTAAAGTAACTCACTTGATTCTTGTGCCAGTAGAGTGAAATTTTAGTAACAGATCAAACTTTGCTCGATCTTCTATTTGTATCAAAGCACTAAAGTATCATGAGAAGTATTCATCAGAAAGATTTTCATTAAAAAAAGATATATAAAGGAGAATATTTAAACAATAATAATACCGCAATTTTTTAATTAGCTTCCTATCTTCATCTGATGACAATATCAAACAAATATCACTAACAAAGTTTGATATATCTTTGTGATGTAGATAACCTTCTAAAGCTTGAACAACTTTTCTTCTCTTTTCAGAATTAAACATCAAATGTGTAGCATGCTATATTGAATAAATAATAATATACTCAAAGATATTTTAATATAAATACACTATAGGCAATATTCATAAAAGCACATTTTCATACAAAAGTATTTTCATAATTTTTTTGCAATTTTGAGTTTGATATGATCAAAATATATTTTTAATGAAAATTTTTCAAACACTTCAATGTCAACTTTTCAAAAGGCCTTTTTCTTGATTTCAAAGAAAGGATAATATCTTGAGAAAGACTTTCTGCTGTCTTTTCTAATAAACAAGAGTTACTGGTGAATGAACAATTATTTTTCTAGCATGAGTGAGAATTTTTTCAACCAGAATAGGATAAATTCCACAAATGATTTTGAAAGCTTTTTGGAAATTTTCATTGTGGGTTAATTTTGCATAAAAAAAGAGAAATAATTGCTCATCACCCATGCTAATGTTTAACTGTCAGTTATGATAATAAGCTTTTGAATTACACCACAGCAGTTTAAATACCAGTACAGGAAGGAAAAAAAAAGGAAGTTGGTAGAGCAATTATGTTATATAGTTAACAGCAGCATGACATAAGTAAGGAATTATTAAAATTAAACATGAGTAGAATTTGCAAAAATTAACCATTATCAAACTGACACAAGATTTTTCTTCTGAGCTTGTTACTATACATTCTAAACTTGACTAAGAGCAAAGACCTAGCCTGAGGAAGTGTTGGGAAAAAAAGTTACTAATCAATAAATTTGAGATTTCTATTCTTCTTTTTTTTTTTTTTTTTTTTTCTTATTTTGATAATTTTGGTTAAAAATTGATAGAGGATAATTTTCATGTTACAAGCCTCCATTTTGATAATTTTTTTATTCTTTTGAAGCAAATTTATCTCCCTTTCAAATAACATAACAGCAGTTTAAAAAAATTGATTGTAAACAAAGAAAATGTAACTGGATAAATGTCAGTTGTATTATCAAATTGTGGAGTGAACTTTTGAATTGTGGAGTGAAGGTCAAATTGTGGAGTGAAGGTCAAATTGTGGAGTGAAGTTTTGAATTGTGGAGTGAAGGTCACAGATTGAAAAGAAAATCAAGAAATCAAGAAAGAGGTCAAATTTAAAACTCAAACAAAAAGAGATCAAGGAGATAAATGCAAATCCAGAATACTCTAATTGTAAAAAATAATGTAAAAAAAAACTGCTCTGAAGTCGACAAGAAGTCAAAAAGAGATATGGTTACAAGACATACAGGAAACAGAAATTCTCTAAAAAACCCTAACAACAATTAATTGAAGGCCAAAAACAAGGTCTAAAATTGCACCAAAAAGCTTCAAGGAAATCAAAAGTTCATTATAATGGATGATGAAGCCAACTCTGAAGTTTATGTGAAAGAATATTTAAAAAAAGCAACTTTTGCCTATGATCTGAAACCATTATGATCCACCCATTTTCTGGCCTGGTCTTGCATCTTTCGATTACTCAAGAAGTGTGATCGAATGGTGCAAAAATGGCATCAATTTCATCCCAAAAAATATGAATCTATCAAACATGCCACAACTTTATTGAATAGAAAAATTTGGGGCAAACATGAAAGATGAGCTGCATAAGGACAAAATTGCAGCAGACATCAATCAATTCTACTGAAGTTGGACTGTGGCATCATGAAATTTTACAAAAGCTATCATCCAAAAGCTCATTAAATGGAAAAAATATTGTGATTAGCTTGAATATATGTTTTCTGATAACTTTACTGTATCTGGAGATAAATTTACTTTAAAACAATAAAAAATCATCAAATTCAACTAAGTAGTTTTTGAAATGTCCCATGGTAGAAAAGATCTTACAAAAACTGTTGTATATGGTAAATATTTGGGTGGTTATAACGCTAAAGGTGAAAAAAAAAATTCAGATATTTCACTTTCAAAGATATCAACCAATTATGGTACTTCAATCTAGAGCAGGTTTCTTTCTCGCTATTCAAAGACTCTTTAAGTCACTGTATAAAAAGAAGAGTGGTGATAAAATTAATATCTCTAGTAGAAGATGAAGAACTTAATGACTACTTTGATATGAAATCAAATCAATAAAATAAAACAAAATACCTGAAATATTAGAAAAAGATGTGGCCCATTTTATTTCACCACATTCAACTATTTCTTTTAGGAGATTCAAGATTAGTATGGAATTTTTGCATATTAATACAGAATTATGGTGTAATAAGGAAGGCTATTTTAATGGTAAAAAAGTTATATATATGTTAAGAGTTGTAATTGATACAGCTGAAAGAAGTGTTAAATTAATAACTGATTATAACATTAAAGGATGAAGAACAGCAATAATATTTCTTACAAGCAGTTTTTGAATGTCATGTAAAATCTCCTGGTTCTTAAAAAGCCTCCTTATCCAAGCCTCTGCCTTCTCAAGAATAAAATAAAGTGTAAATTAAGTTTATGACAATTACACAGTTAAAACTTCACGAACGTATTTTTTTAGTCAAGTGGAGCAATATAGGGGGTTCCGCCATTAAGATTTCAAACATTAATTTTTCTTAGCCACTCTAGTGAAGATGGTAAGCCAAACCAAAGGGAGATTTTAGAAGATCTTATTTGTTCTGAACCTGGCAAAAAGTATTTAATTACTTATTGAAGTATTTGTACAAAATGTGTAGCAGTAGCATCAGGTATTTTCCCTGACCATATAAAGTAGATTAAAATTAGCACACACATATGCCAGATAGGTGAATCTTGCAAGCAAACATCTTAGAATTTGGTGCTCTGATCATGGATTGCTGTTAGCAGAGTTCACTATGGGAGTTTATTCTGTCATATGTTTTGATATTAAGGTAATATACTTAATTTAGTATAAAAATTCAAAGCTATACACACATTTTAATACATTTGTGTAACTTACATTTAAATGTACAACTTACAAAAATATACTATATGGATGTAGAAATATACTATAAGATAAAAATGCCTACTTATAAAAAAAACACAGCTGGATTCAGGGTCCACTACATATTGTTAAACAGATAGCCCTGGTGAGAAAACATTTTCAGCTTGTGCAGAATATTGTACTGTTGTATGTATACCTTGAACAAACACATTGAAAGCTTGTGTCTTCAGAAAATACTTTATGGTTGAGATGAAGGAGAAAAAAGATTTGCAGTGCAGAAAGTTCTTGAAAAGAGAAAAAGACAAGGTCATTTGAGACAGAAAAGGCAGAAAAAGAAGAATACCAAGAAAAAATCTTGGTAAACTGAGGAGATCAGTAAACCAATTATTACCTGTCTACAAATTATTAACAGAATATTTATGCAAACATTCATTTTAATAACAGAATATTTATGCAAACATAATTTTATTATCTTATAAGCACTCAAGAGTGCTTTTCACTATGTAGTAGAGCAATTATGTTCAGTTTTCAACTTTGTTTAAAAAATGAAACCATTTTGTTGGTTTTTCAATAATTCTGTCCTTACGGTTGAACAACAAAGCATGATCTTCAATACTAACACTTTAAAACTTAGCTATAGTTGTATGCTGGACTTGAAATATGTAGCAAACACATATAATCACAAAATTATCAAGGAAGTTGCATGCTCAAACAAGAAATTTTGCAATTGCATCAACAATCAGCAATGCCAACTTACCAACATTGCCTAATAGAAAGCACACTATAAAAAGCCTTTTTTTTTTCTTCTCTTCCCAACCACATACATGAAGTATATATATGTATAAGTGAACCATCATTTAAGTTATGTAAACCATCTTAAGTTGTTTAACACAGTGAGGTACAAAAATGGTACCGAATCATTCAAGGAAGTGTTGTATATAAAAGAAAATAATGGAAAACTGTTAATTAAATGAAATGTCATCAGGAAGTGTCAGACCAACAAAGCAATTTATGTATGTATTAATTTATTAATTTGTTAATGTATGTATGTATGTATGTATGTATGTATGTATGTATGTATGTATGTATGTATTTATGTATGTATGTATGTATGTATGTATGTATGTATGTATGTATGTATGTATGTATGTATGTATGTATGTATGTATGTATGTATGTATGTATGTATGTATGTATGTATGTATGTATGTATGTATGTATGTATGTATGTATGTATGTATGTATGTATGTATGTATGCATGTATATATGTATGTATTATAGAATCTTTTATGCAAAAAGATTACACAAAAAAACTAAAAATACCATATTATGTAAGGTTTTTAATGCAGCAGAGAATACTTTTGATTCCTCTATTTTTAGTGACCTAGAAATTAACAAAAGTTTTAGCTTGCTCAATGACTTTTCCACCAACTCTTGAACTTCCTGAAATGGAGTGTTTGCAACATAAACATTGTTTACTTGGAGTAAAACATCTCCAGCACAAACACCAGCTTTGCTAGCAGAGGAATCATTTAGAACTGAACTAACATATACAGGAAAACCTCCTGTAAAAATAAAAAAAAGTCAGTAATTGTAATATATAAACTGAATGTGCAATAATAAGCAGACTGTACTTTAAGTATAGATTTACTTTAAATGGTGCTTTAACACGAACTTTAAAATACTACACACACATACACACATATACTATATATATATATATATATATATATATATATATATATATATATATATATATATATATATATATATATATATATATATATATATATATATATATATATATATATATATATATATATAAACATTAAAACCTTTTAGCCATAATCCAAAGGTCCCTTTTTTCTTCAAATTTTTATTCTTTAAACAAATTTTTTTAATCTTTGAAATTAGCATTAACTGTTCACTAGAAGATTTCCTTGTAATTTCTATAACTTGATTTTTGATAAAAAGAAAAACATCCTTTTTTTTTATATCAAGAATTTCATCTCCTGGAAGAACACCATCTTTATGGGCTAATGAGTTTTCATGAACTGATGTAATAACTACTGGGAAATCTCCCATAATATCAATACCATAAGCCTCTGGCCAAGACATAGATGTCATTTTAAAGATATCTGATGATTAAACATACTTTTATTTATCTCAATTTCTAAAAACATTAAAAAGTTGTTACTTTAAAATATATATTTAAACAATACAAATATACATACATACATACATACATACATACATACATACATACATACATACATACATACATACATACATACATACATACATACATACATACATACATACATACATACATACATACATATATGGATAGAAAAACAATCTGGGAGAGTGCCACCCTAATATATATATAATTTCAACTAGAAATCTGTGCTTAATGACATATATATATTATCTTTTAGTGCTATAAGCTAAAAATATTAACGTTATGTGCTTTTGTATGTATAGATTGGGCATAAGTAATACTTATTTATCTTTTTTATTGATATGAGACTTTTTGGAACTACAATCTACAGAGTTTGCAAGAATGCCAGGAAAGAGCAAGTTGAAGCAATCATGAATTTATATCTGATTCTCAATTGTTGCTTTACTGGGATGGGAAAATTCTTCCTGTGCTTGTTTTGGGTGATGGCATGGATAAACTATTTGGTGTCCCAAACTTAGCCTCTGGAACTAGCCACAATGAATTCATCACAATATACAATCTTGTAGAATCATGGATATCCACTGATAATACATACTGAATGACCAAACAACTGTATATGAAGATATATGAGGTATATCTGTGATCAGCACATAATGCATTTAATCTCACAAATAAGGAAGAAACCTAGATTCATTGGTTCATGTAGTTTTTACTCTTCTTTATAGTGAGGCTTGGGGAAAATTTGCAAGACCTATCGCTGTGGATTAATCATGATCATGAAATAAGCATTTCTGACAACAACTTCTTAATTAGGCAATATGCAATTAATGTTTTTCATGTGTCTAAGACCTTTTCTAACTTTTATAGAAGTGTGCAAAAAGTCTTAGACACATTCGACTATAGTTGGATTTATAAATCTATTTTATAAATAAATCTATTTTATAAATAAATCTTCGACAAAAAATATTAATGATGCTCTTAACATTAAAAAGTTAAACTTTTCCCTTTTCATCGAAAAACAATATAAAAAAGTTAAACTTTTCCCTTTTCATCGAAAAACAATATAAAAAAGCGCGTATGAAATAATACGATATGAAATGTAGTAACTAAAAAATCTCTCAATAAAAAACAGTTAATATTTGATATTCACGAGAAATGCAAAATTATTAGATAAGTTGTTGTTCATTTAACTAAATGTTTTTGCACGTTTGAATCCACGTGCTAAATTATTGATTTCGATTTGTTTTCTCGTAATCGCTTTGATATTTGTTTCGTGCTATGCGCACATGAATTGAATGCTTAGTAGAAAAAGGCAAATTTTTCACGAATACAAAAAAAAAAAGTTAACCTGGGGCTTCTAGTGTTTATGAAGTTTCTATGAAATATTGTATTTTAAACTTTCATATAATGAAAATGCCACCTTAGTTTATTTTCCGTTGTTTTAGAGTATTATCTTTTTTCCACTCAGTTGGTGTGCCATAAAAAATCGAAAAAATCTACTAAAAAGTGGTTTCTGAAGGTTTTTTTTACATTTTATTTACTGAAGAAGTCAAAATTTTCTCACCTACAAACTTTATAAAATGCCTTTTTGTGGGTTTTACATTATGAAAACAAGGATTGTTTGAGAACTCTTTTCATCTCGTAGGTGAACTAAAAGCACATTAACGTTTAAACTTTTACTCATATTTATATTCAATTTTTTTCACTTTTTATATTTTATTTATTTGTTTGTTTATTCAGTTATTTTTATTATTTTGATTTTTCAAAATGTTTACTTATTTATCAGGGTTATGTAGAGATTCGTAGATCTTTACCACCTTTGTTGTCTTCTCTAAACTTAATCGGTTTCTGATCTTTATCCAGATAAAAAGCTAATTTTTGGTGTACAGAAACTTACAAATTATAAATCTTAGGTAGAACTATCAACCTAAATGCTGAAAAATTTGAAAGTATTTTAGCATCAAATTTTATGTGATTGTTTGCTAATCCATCTATATCAAGCAGAAAAACGAAAAGAATGTGCCAAAACGATTATAGTCGGTTTTTAAAATAACGTGAAAAAAGTTGTTGCTCGGATTTGGGATGGGAAATTTTTACCAACCTTTAATATTAGGCTCACTGAAGAAGAAAATTTTCTTACTGTAATTACCAATGAAAAGTGGGCACAAGCTACTTAAAATCCAATTAACAAATGGAACCCTCCTTCCTTCCATATTTCGTAACTACTTTAACAGTAGGACAACGTGTGGGCATAACCTAAGATCAGTCACTTTTAACAGCTTAACCATCCCACAAAAACAGACAACTAAACATGGAATAAATCCCATTACATATCAGTGTATCCTTTCTAGGAACACCCTTCCGTTCACCCTAAATTCAGATTTTATCCTTAGATCCAAGAATCTGTTCTTAAAGTCACTCCATCATTTTTATCTAAAAAGTTACGCTTAACTTTATTCTTAACCTCTATAACTTTTTTCTGTACATTTTATAATTTCTTATTTGTGTATATGCGTATATATGTATGTATAGGTGAATACATTATAATAACTATTTGACCTATATTTTAATTCTTTTAAAAGTCTGTTTTATAAGTGTTACTTATAAATTTTTGTAAAGTTCTATTTTTACTATGTGACTAGTTTATTTCTTATGTTTTTCTCTTATCTTTTCTTTATATTATTTAGGTCATTGCGTTTTATTAGTGAATTACTATTTGCAATGACCTGTGTTTTTTGTAACATCCTTAACACGAAATATATATATATTGATTGATTGATTGAAGATAAAGTGTAGAAGCGCTATTATGATTTCACGGCTTCGAATAAGGTCGAACTAAAGGTGTCTGCATGCTTTTGAAACAGTAGTTAGAAGGGATTTACAAATTTTCATCACATTTACGTGCTTGTATTGAAAAGTGTGTTTGAAACTAAAATTGACCAAGTTACAATAATTCTAGATATTCTATTGAAAGAAAATTGGAAAACCTTATTACGAAATTTAATTCTGTAACGAAATGGTGAAAAAGCATTTTTAAAATTTCAAAATTAATGGATTGGTACACTTATGGAGCAAATGCAAAAAAGAAAAAGTGCTGCTAGGGCGGTGATGTTATTGGATTTGGATTAAAAATTAGACCTCCAGCTGTAATGCGACAAGGTTGTTGTTGCAAGGCAGCTGGAAGTCTAATTTAATGGCTACTCAATTTTTGCAATTCCTTTCCTTTCTTGGTTAATTTTAACTTAAGTTAAAATTTCTTGAGAATGAAAGATTAATGAAATTTTAACTTAAGTTAAAATTTCTTTAATCTTTCTTGGTTAATTTTAATTTAAGTTAAGTTATTTTTGTAGTAAAAGTACCCTACCAAGACCTTTTTTCCAAAAAGAAATTTAGAAATGAAAATGTTGATGAAATTGTCTCATGTAGAGTGAATTATAAAAAATTTAGACGGGTTTCAGATTTTGTTAAATGTAAGTACCAATTACCACATGATATATGTGGATTGCTACATAATATATGTGAGTTTGAAAATAAAGTAAACTTATGAATTTGTCATAAATTCGGCACGGGTTGCCATTATACTAGAGACCTAATACTTCACTAATGAGTTTTTATGGTCAAACCTAAAAACTTTAAATGATATGTCTATATAAAATTTTCATTAGGTGTCTGAAAACTAAAATTGTAAATTTATTTTTTCAATACAGCTTGCAGAAATATTTAGATACAAATAATTTTAAAAGAAAAATTTTTGGATCAAATTCTCATAATAAATTATCAAACTTTTGATGATCTGAATTTGAAGTGTTTCAGTCAAAATATTAAACCGTAATAATTTTATCATGATGAGCTAAGCGGCTCTTGCTCCCCAAATCTAGAGAGCTAGATTTAGAGATTTCTTTAACTTAAAATTTGAGGATTGCATGTCTGTATTCTATTTGTAACAGTTACTTAAGCAAAGAGCAGGTCTTCCTCTCTGATTGAAAAACCGGAAATCAGGAACGACTCAGTCTTTACTGGATAACTGAACTTACTGCTATTAATGTTAGTAACATGTTGGTGAAGTAACACATCACAAAAAAGAAAGAAAAGCTAGTAAGGAAAAAGTTTGAAGATTACTTCACTGTATTAAGACAAATTAGCAATAATAATATTTTCGCAGTTTTTCAATAAAACAACAATGTCGTTGTTTCAAATGTTATTGATGATTGTTGTCAATTGTCTTGAACTCTAAAATAATAACAAAACTGAGAAATCAGAAATTCAAAATATTACTGATTTTACAGTTTTTTTATTATTTTTGTAAATAGCTTATTCAATATTTTGGGTTTTTAGGGTTTCAAAAAGTAAAAGTTAAGTCTCTTTAAAAATTGTTGAATAACGGGTGATAACTAAAAATCCGGACAAAGTTTAAAGGATCATAACTTCCTCGGTTTTTAATGTTTTATAAAAATAAAAAAAGTATTTTATAGAAAATTATTTAATTCATTCAATATAATATTCAATTTTATTCAACCACTCCATTTCGTCTGACAAGGTCAATCAAACTCATAGTACGACTAACTGTTTCTTGGATAACATTAGGATCAACTTTGGTCAAACAATACTTAATTCTTTCTTTAAGTTGTGAAAGTTTTCTTGCATGTCAATTATTCTTACTCACAAAACCTTTCAATATTGACCAAAAATTTTCAATAGGCCGGCATTCGGGTAAATTTGGCGGATTATCTTTTTTTTGGTACAATTTCAATATTTTTAGCCTTTATATATTCCAATACGCTTTTGGCATAATGAGAAGATGCAAGATCTGGCCAGAACACAAAATTATTATTTAAATGATGTTCTTCTATAAACGGGATAAGTCTCTTTTGAACACAATGCTCTAAGTAAATAAACTGGTTGATAGCGTTGCTAGATTCTCGAAAATATGGTTTTGCGGTACCTTTGGCCGAAATAGCGATTCGACCATTGTTTTTTCTGGAAACTTCTCTTTTTGGCTGTATTTTACATTCGGTGGAATCAATAAAGTATCACTGGAGTAGTAATTAGCATTTCCATTTATCGAACTGTGATTTAAAGTAAAATACGATTCATCGTCAATGATCCATTCAAAGTCTCGGTAATTTTGGTAAAGCCGACTGCAGCATGTTCGAATTCTTAGCATCATTTGCTCATCTCGCTACGGAATCTTTTGCTTTTTATAACATTTGATAGCAGACTGATTTCTAAGTATTTTATTCACAAACGGTTGCGAAATACTGAATTTACAAGCTATTTGCCTCTGTGAAATACCATCTTGATGGTCAAACATGGTTTTAAGCTTAGAAACCTTACTTTTTGGCTTTTTTTTTTTGGCTATTCGACCACTTCCAAGCTTTCTTTCATGTCCAAATTTGTTTTCAGCGCGTTTTATTATGTCATAAATGGTAGTTCTTGGAATATTTTTAGCAAGAAAATGCTTTACTGTGTATGTTTTGCCGAGATTTATATTTTCCAAATAAAACTCATTCACACGTTTCCGCTGCTCATCTTCGTTTTTTGGTTCACCTTCATTTTTAAATGATTGATTCAAATACTTTTTATGTTTTTCTAAAAAAAGAATATGTGAGCTAAATAAATATATTTTAATCATTATGTATACTTATTTTAACACGAAGCAAAATTAACTTTAACTTTGTCCGGATTTTTAGTTATCACCGGTTACTAATAGGGCAGATTACGGTGGCTAGCCATCTTCCTCAAAATAAAAAAATACGAATATACGCAAAACATCTTTCTACAATATTTTGTTAAAAATGGTTGACATATTTGATAAACAGCTGAATGACCATGAAAAAACTAATATTGCTAAATCTCCATGTCTTTGCTGTGAATGTATCTAATTTAGACAAAAAAGATTTTTCGTGTGAAATTAAAGATTGTTTTTTATGATAAATTTAAAACTATAATGATAACAAAATAGTATTTTTTTTTTAACAGCAGAAGTTGTGATTATTTTTTTTTATAATTATTTTTGTCATAGTTGGTTTTCAAGGGTTGTATTTCCAAAGCTATAGATTCAGTAACTTTTACTTTAGTTTAAAATACTTTGAAAAGTTGCTTTTCAATTTAAAAAACACTTTGGTTTCAAAAATATTCTACAAAATTTGAGCGAGGGGACTAATTTAGTTTTAAATATTCTACGAAATTTGAGTGAGGGGACTAATTTCACTTTGCTACTAATTTTATTATAATCAATTAATTGATTTATTATAAACATATCACGTGAGCTGTCCACGTCAAAACGTCTTGTCCACAAGTGTTTAGCTGTTTTAGATATTTGAATATCTAATAGAATTAACAATCAAAGTCTATCGAAAAAACAATCAGTGTCCTCTTTTCTATTTAAAATAAGTTTTGTTTAAGATTCTTTTCTATTTAAAAGATATTAACTATTAAAGCAACTCAATAAGAGTTTGGAAAATTTGCTCTTTTTAACAAGAATTCTTTTTTAGTTCCATTCTTTTTTTTTTTTTTTTTTGCATTACCCCCGGTACAAATAAAACTCATTTTATTAAGTGTTGGAGCATTTGCATACCTTTTTAAGCTCTAATACTTAAACACTATTTTTTAAGTTATATGAAACTTTTGTTTAAATATGTAAAACAACTATAGCTCAGTAAACTAAAATGAGTTATAGTTTATCAAAGCTACCCCCATTCAAAAAGTTATTTCTATGCATGTGCGTTTTCATAATGGTGCTAAACACTAAGTAAAGTCCTTTACCGGCTGCTAATGATCATTTCTGACGTGAAGCTGACCGTTCAAAAAAAAAAACCTATATCTCTAAAAGACTTTCACAATGGTAATTCATGATATTATTTATTTCTTTTATCATTTATCTGAGCTCTTAGTAAACGTCCAAAAAACTACATATTTATGTTTATATATTCCGTTGCTTTTAGACTGATGAAGTAAACCCTAAAGCTTATCCTCTTGCTGATCCATCATTAACAGCAACAATCCTCGATCTAGTGCAACAAGCTGCAAATTACAAACAGCTACTAAAAGGAGCAAATGAATCAACAAAGGCTTTAAATAGAGGAATTGCTGAGTTTATTGTTATGGCAGCTGATGCTGAACCGTTGGAAATTTTACTTCATTTACCTCTTTTATGTGAAGATAAAGTAAGAGACATTTTTTTTTTTAATTTTAGTATTTAAAAACAACTTATTGCTCATATCGCATGCTTTTTTTGTAATTGTTGTTGATGTTTTAGAATGTGCCATATGTGTTTGTTCGCTCAAAGCAAGCACTTGGTAGAGCAACTGGTGTCTCACGCCCTGTTATTTCTTGTGCTGTTACAATAAATGAAGGATCACAATTAAAAAGTCAAATTCAGACAATCCAACAAGCAATTGAGAAACTTCTCATATAAATTTTTTCCCTTTAAACTTGTACTTACTCTTTATATGCTATGTATAAAAACAAAACCTAAAAAGATTTTTTTTTTTTTTTGTCTAAAATCCACCTATTAGCTGGTGTAACTTAGTGAAATGAAAAATTTAATACTATTATCAAAGAAATATAGTGTGATTAAATTTTTCTTTAAAAATAATAAAAGTATATTTCATACAGATGTAAATGAAAGATTTTTCAAACAACAAGCATTTTATTTTAAAAAATTGAAAATAAAAACAAATAGAAGTTGAACCTCTGTAATGTGAAGAGAAATATGTCAGAGTTTGGTGAAAATATTTGGGGTGAGAAATTACTTTTTTCAAAAAAGTTTTTAATATTATTTACACAAAGAAATTAGGTTGAAAAATTTATGTATGATAATGCAGATGGTTTTTTCTCTAACTTTAATGATTTTCTTTAAAGATATCAGTAGCTGGACAAGTGACATTGTTTGGAAAGATGCTCATTTACATCGTTATTTTGATACACTTTCATTTAATGACTGCATAAAAGAAGTAATTGATCTTGCTCAAACTTACTTTGAGTCCATTCACAGTGTTTATGATGATGAAGAAGAAGGAGCTGCTGAACCTGATTTTCCATATTTGGACATTTTAGTTCTTATAACAGAAGAGTATTTGTATGGGTTTTTCTTCCAAGTTGTTACTCCATTGCAAGAACTTCAGCTGTTGGAAACACTTTGTCGGTACTTCCAAGATAATAAGCTGGATCCTGTGAGATATCTTGTGTTTGATTGTCTTTTTGGTCTGCCCGGTGAAAATCTTGATCTTCAGATAGGGATATTGGTGTGTTAACCTTTTTTTTTTTTTAATTTTTAAGATGTTTTATGATAAAATTCAACTTTTTAAATTTGTGTTAAAACAATTATTTCTCATCTCACTAAATAGGATGCATATCTTGAGTAAAGATCTAAATGACTCAAAAATTTTCTTGCAAATACCTATTACATTCTGTTTTATTTATCAGGAGCACAAAATGTCGCTGATGTGTAAGCTATCATCAATGGCAGTTGGAACAGCATGTGGAAATGTTTTAAACTGTATTGCAGTTTGGATGCACAGCTATGGATCACAGCTAGGAAGAGGAGCTAGAGTGGCGTACTTTATTGTGAATGATTATTGCTATATATGTCCCAAGGCGATTGACGCAGTTAAAAATGTTGTCAATGTTTCCCCTGTTTTTGCTTATCAGTTTATTGTTGCTTTATCTCGTTATTATGTTGATGCAAAACATGGTATGTGTGCTCACTGTTTGAATTTTTCTTAAGATTAAACAAGGCTCATTAATGTTGTTGTTGAAACATGTAAAAAAAAATGTTTAGATGATGATAAAAATGATATGATCCCACCAGCGTCTCTAATAGAAATTCTTGCAACTTGGATAATTGAGCAACCAAATTTTTGTACTGTCAAGGTTCCTGCTGTTTTTCTTGAACTGCCATCTATTCATAAATTTGCATATTCTGATAGCGAGAAAAACTTTGATCTCTGTCCAGTCTTTTCCTACATTGAATGGTGTCTTTTGGAACCTTTATTGCGACACACAAACTCAACTGATGCAGTAATAAAGAAAAAAAGCTATTCAATGTTACATTATAGTTTTTTGAGGTATATGTCAGCAGAGAAAAATATTGAAGCAATGGCCCTAGATGATTCAGATGGAGAAATAGAACCTGGAGAGCTTTTAGAGGAAAATGATGGTGTAGACTTATTAAAGAAATCTGACATTTTATACTTATTGAACAATTTTAAAAAATCCGTTAAAAAACACTCAGGTAAAATTTGATTTATTAAAAGATGTTTTTGATTAACAAAAAAGTTTTCTATGAAAGTTTAAGATACAGACATAAAAGATAGAAATATAGTATTATAACAATAATAAAATCACACTTTTGAAAAAAACTTATTTATTTTGCTAATTTTTACATAAAGAATAGTGAGAAAAACAACACTTAACCTAGATTACAGTTGATTAATGTATGCAATCATAAAATTGATTGGTTCAGAATTTAATTGAAAAAAACACCCTGAAGTTTTTAAGAAGAATTTGTTATTGCAGGACTTTTTAGTTGAAACTATTATAAAAATATTTTAACACTTTTAATCTTCACAGAATAAAAATTAAAATGTTTTTTTCTAAATGTATATTTTCAGATGCTTCAGAAGAGCATAAACAAGAAGCAGTTGATAGATTGCTGCAATTATTGCAAGTTGCAAAGTGGTCAGGATGTTATGACTTCCCTCCAAGTAAGATTTTTTTGCAAACTGTGTTTCAGGCAGCTGCAAATTTAAAACAGGGTTAGATTAATGTCTGTCAGCTTCAAAACTGAATGTTGTTTTTTTTAAAAAAAATTATTTGCAATTTTTTAAATACCCTAAAAAAAGTTAAATTATGTTCAAAAATTTATTTATATTTATGTAAGGACCAGAAAATAAACCCTAGGTTAATTTTTTGGTCCTTACATAAATATAAAGTATTCATCAAAATATTGAAATAGCAAAATGCAAGAATTGAAGTTGAATGTTTTAGAATTAATAATTTTTAATGCATGTTCTAAAAGCCTAACTTTAAAGTGAATGGCACTAAGGGAAATACAACTAGTTTACAATAAACGTAAAATTAACTATAATCACCAATAATATGTATTTATAAAGCTGTTCTTTCATAACGATTCTTAATAATTTTTTAGAACAAATTGGAGCTCTACTTGTAGACCTTCCTGAGACAAGGTAATATTAAAAATACAGATTTTAGTTGTTAATAATTCTAAATACTACTAACACAAGTAATGTTAATTTGCAGGTTGTTGAAACTGGTCGTATCAACATGGTAATGTTATTTTGCTGTGATATTGTATATACATGTATTATAAAATTAAATTTATTTATTTGCCGTTATTTGTGTTTTTTAAATCTTTGTATTAGTATCATGTATTTTAGTTTTGTTTTTTTTTTTGTTTTTTTTTGGATTAGTATCCACTGTGGACCAAAGAGACCGCCAGGTTTTATGTTGTGTTAATCAAATGAAACCTTTTTTATGTAAGAGTATTTGCCTTAATAATTGAAAAGAGCGTTTTTAAAATCTAAACAAAGTGCTAAGGGTCATAAATGGAGCAAAAGGGTAAAATTGAGGGGCCCAAAGCCCATTTAAGAATTTTGGAGGTCCATTACGAAAAATAAAACTTTGTTTTTTTATTCTTAACTAACTCTTCTTCCGTTAAAGTCAATCACAGATGAGAGGAGTCTTCCTCCATGGTTTTTGTTTTCTTGTCTTTTAAACCTATTCCATGTTGGTTTGAATTTAGAGTGAATTGATTCACCACATTGTTCAGCAAATTTAGACAAGCCACAATTGTGGTACTCAACAAAGGGTTGCACATGACACAAGAGTATGTGTACTTTCCAACTTACTGAAAGTTTTTTTCCAAGAATACCTGCAATTTCTTGAGTAGATAAAAATGAGTTTTTAAATTTTATTATTGCCTGCTGATATCCAGGCTCAAGTGTTCGACCAAAACAAGAATCTTTTACAGCCTTGAAGTCTTTCATACATTGAACTATTGGAACAAGACCAGGAACCTCAGATAATATAATATTTTCCAACTCATCTAAACACTTAAGTATCTGGTTTGAATTGTTTCCATCCCAACCTCTGCCTTGATATCCTCTCTGTAACACACCTCTAACTTTCAAAAAATTACCAAACTCTGGCCAAAGATTCATTAATAAGCAACCTAGTGTGGTTACTATTCCTATCAGGATATGTAATTCAGGAGGAGGTACTAAATATTGGATTAGAGTATCTGGATCTTCATCAAGGTAGAGAATTCTTGGACAAATCATATTCATAAAATGATTCATCTTTGATTTCCTGGAATTTTCAACATTGTACCTTTGATACCAATAGTCAAGGCTTCCAAGTGTTCGTAGTTTACCACATACTTCACTTGAGTGTCCTTCACACCAAAGACAAGCCTTTTTCCTGCATGACTTGATATTCCAAAAACTGCATTAGCACACTTCAAATCAAAAGCTGCTGAAAACTTTAGATTTTGCAAAGTGAGTTTCTCCAATATCAGTCTTAAATTGAAGTTTGATTTTGCAGTTCTTCAACTATGGCTAAGATTTGGCAACGTTGTACGACACTATTTAAGTATAAATCTGAAGTAGTATTTTCATTTTCATCAAAAGCATTTACAATAACCTTCATGAAACTACCTCCTCCATCCATAGAAATCCGAACAAAAGCAGACTGGGGGTTTAGATGACGTTGGTTTATCAAATCTAGAACAAAGCTAGAAGTGTCTTGAACAAAAACAAGGTCTTTTGTCATTGTGCCATCAACACTGTCAAGGAAGTTAACCTGAACAATAGCAATAATAACTCAGAAAAAGGTTTTTCTCTTTATCTAATTTAAATAACAAAAGATATATAAATGTTACCTTTTCTACTTGATAAAAATGTGATATGGACCCTTCTAGATCACTCAATTTTCCAAAGATGTTGTTCTCTACTGCAGACTTACTTCCCATTTCTTTCCGAAGAATAGATATTAGCTGGCCTGTTTTATTCAGGGAAAGTTCTAAGATAATCTGAAGTTCCTTAATCACCTGAAGAGATACTTGTTTTATAGACCTAGGTATAAAATGTATGTAAGTATATATATGCGCTTGTGTGTGTGTGTTTGTGTGTGTGTTCACATACAAATACTATACATATAGTTATTTTATATCATATATATAATATTTTATATATAGTTATTTACATAGAATTGAAAAGGTACCTTCTCTTTGCCTTGTTATCAGGACATCAAACTGTAATTGTTAATGGGTTTCCACCAGAAGACAAAGTAAATGATTCCCCACTTGCAATTTCATGTCTTCATTTTTACTTTAATTATTCCAGCAGCAACTTGCTCTGCTTGCAAACTTCCTAGACTTAATGCTAATAGGATCAGGTTTGCAACTGAAGATGAAGAAGAGCAGTTGTGTAAATGTCCTTGTGCAGCAGTTGTAAAACACTTACTACAAAGTTTAGAAGCCACAATTGAGGTTGATCTATCTGGAGTTTATTCAATTTGAATCATTGTTGATGAAGCTGTTATTGTCATCATCCTCCATTCAATCTTAAAACAAATTTGGAAATTCTTTACATATTTATATATATATATATATATATATATATATATATATATATATATATATATATATATATATATATATATATATATATATCATTTACACACTTGGGCAATTTTTTCTCCCCATGAACCTCTAGCAGGTTTTCCATTCCTCAACAAGTAGAGATTTCTCTGACATCCAGAACATATAACATTTGGATAGCTACACACGTCTAGAGAATACCCTGGATAATTAAACAGCTTTATAATATCTTCAACAGTTGAATTAACAATACTTAAAGATTTAGACCTTGCCCCGAACATTTGCCAACAACAGCAGCACACAGCATCTCGTTGAAAAACAATATTTTCCATTTAAATGTTTAAGGTTTTTGTAAATAATTTACTTTATGCGATCTATAGTAAATATAGTAAATTACATTCTAGATGATATATATATATATAGATATAGATATAGATATATAGATATATATATAGATATAGATATATAGATATATATATAGATATATAGATATAGATATATATAGATATATATAGATATATAGATATAGATATATATAGATATATAGATATATATAGATATAGATATATATGTCTGAAAATTAATGGAAAGTGCTCTTTCTTAAACTTGAAATAACAAAAATTAGACTAATATTCTTTAATAACGCTAATGTTTGCCATCTTTTCAAGAATCTTTTTGTAACTATTCCGCTTGGATTTTATTTTTGTTATTAAAAATGTTATTAAATTTTATTGCTTTAAATTGACTAATGGTCAGCAAACCATAAAGATAGGCAGAGCCATTCCAGAGGAAAGGGGGAACAGGACATTAGGCCCACGCCAATTAATTCTGCTTAAATCACTAATCTTAACAAAATAAAAAATCAAACAACTTTACTCTAATATTAGTGCTAAATGGAAATAGAAACCAGCCTTTTTAATTTCCGTTAAGTTTCGTGAGTTATGAAAAAATTTTCAACAAAATGGCTAATACTACAAGTGTTTCGAGAAAATCTTTTAAGACTTCAAATTTAAATTAGAGTAATTTTTATTGATTTTCGGACCTATGTTTTTATACAAATCTTGACCTGCATAAAATTTTCTATAATAATTATAAAAAGAGGAGGGGTGAAAACTATATTGGTGCCCCATTTTGGCCCTTTTTTGGCCCTTTGCACCTAAAAAGAATTTTAAAAGCCCTTTTTTCTCTAAGTGTATACATACCAACACTCTTATAAAAAAAAAGTTTCAACTAATCGACACGACATAAAATCTGGCGGTCCCTTTGGTCCACAGTGTATCATGCATATAGTGCCATTTTCAATCCCTTTATGTAAAAAGTAGTTGTCTGTTAGTTTTAATGTCAAATCTCAGATGAACTGATCGTTCAACGCAGTAATACTATTCTGAATTTTAGTAGGGTTTCGAAAGAGAAAAAAATTTCGCGTGAAATTGTGTATAAACTATATTGAAATTAAAGTTTATCTTTACTTGCTGTTTTTCTCTAAATATGGAAAAAACCATATTTAGAGAAAAAAAGCAAATAAAGATAAAAAACAATTTTTTCTTAACTTAATCCTTGATTGAACAAAATAAATTGATCACAAGTTGCAATATTGCAGTGTTATTTTTGTAAAATTGACTCAAACCTGTATTGGTTTTAGAAATGTTTTTTTAACGACTTTTATGTAAAAAAAACTACTTGCAGTAAATAAAACCATAAACCACCTTTTGTTTCAAATCAACAAATTAGGAAATTAGCAAACAAAATAATTCAGTGTAAATCATTAGAAATGAAAGTACAGGGTGTTCGTAAAGTCCGTTTAAGTCTTTGATGAAATATAGTTAAATGAAGAAATAAGGTAATTGGTTTATATGTATTTTATTTTAAAGTAGAATTATTGACAGTATATATAATTAGAGAAAATTTTCGAAATGAGTTCCTACCGTTATGAAGAGTTTCAATTGATCAGGTACACTTTTGCATACTTTCTCGCATATCGATGGCTGTAGCTCCAGACTTGCTCGAATCGGCTGCGTAGCTCAACAAGTGTAGAGGGTTTGTCCTATATCCTTCAAGTTGCTCCAGAGGAAAAAGTCTAGTGGAGTTTGGTCAGGAGAACGCACAGGCCACTCGATAGGGGCTCGTCTGCCGATCCAATGACCAGGGAATTTTAGATCGAGCCACTCACTACGAGTGAATAGTGGGAAGGCGTTCCATCCTGTTAAAAGTAGAGACGACGCTGTTTAACTTTAGGCCATACATTTGTCTTAAGCATTTCCAGATAGGACTCGTAAGTCCAATTGAAGTCATTCCACACCATAAGTCCTTCTTTAGATGTTCTGACCTGGAATATTTCATGCAGGTTAGAGTAGACCCAGTAGCAGCTATTGTGACGATTTATAACTCCAAAGTAAACTGACTCTCATCCGACCACAAAATCTTGTCAATCATACCTGGGTTTTTGGAAAAATTGTCTAATAGTGTTTCACAAAACTGCACTCGTTTATCTAAGTCGTCTTCTTGGTTTTTGCTTGATCTAAAGGGTCGAAAGCCTGGCTCTTTAACGGCATTGTAATAGCTGGTTTGTTTCATACCCAGAGCTGCAGCGCCCTTTCGAATTGAGAGATCGACTGCCTCTTCTGTCACACTTGAGCGTGGCCGGCCGATCTCTCTCGATCGTGAACGCTGCCTTTCTCTTTGAACTTGTCAACTAACTTTAGAATCGCCGGCTTGGAGGGTGGCTGCGCGCCGAGCTATTTTCTCCCCTCTTCTCGTTGAACTTCCTCAGAACTCTCGAATTTGGCATAGAGAAGAACAACTTTATCTCTCTCTCTTCAAGAGATAGTTGGTTGCTCATTTTTTTCTGAAATTAAATTTCCTAGAATCAAACTTTAAAACATATATTAATATTTAAATGGATAAGTTATTATAATGAGTAGAAACTTTTAATGAAAGAATAAACTGATTTTACGAACACCCTGTAGACAAAAAAAAATAAAAAACAATTTTAAAACAAAGTTTCATTCTTTGATTGGCATTTGCAAATCCTCTACGCTCGGCTCGCTTTTTTCTTTTTTTTCCGATTTAGCTTGTCATAAGATGTTTTTTGGAGATAAATTCATTAATACACAAAAGGTTGTTAGAACAACATGGAAACTTTCCTATTTCTCTCATGGCAATAACGGATCTCATAAAATACTATATCTATCATCAATTTCTTTACTAGAATGAATTTATTTACTCAATGAGCAGCCAGAGGCTGTACCGCAAGCTCCATTAAAATATGAAGTCTTTTTTCGTGAAAAATCTGAAGAAAGTTTGATACCCCTTGATTGAAATTGAGAGCACTCAGCGTTATTGTTAATAATATTTTGTAAACTTGAGCTATACAGCAGGATGTGACAATGTGGAAACTTTAAACTGTCATTAGATGATGAAACTAGGTTTGTTGGTGTTGCTTGATTCATCAAAGTATTTTTGATGATACTGAAACATTTACAGTACTATTGTTAGAGATTATTTACAGTGTTTGTGTCAGGAGCCTTCAAAACAGAGCTCAAACATTGGCAAAAGCGTCTTTTTTTGAATATTCCTTAGTCACCAATCTTATGTTTTTCCAGCATCAAACTTTTTACTAGCACTCAGAGTAAAATATTTAAAAATTTGAAACTTTTCAAACTTATAGGTATAGTATCAGCTTAACATAATTAACTAAGTCTCTCACAAACATAATGATCATTTTCAGCATCAGCACACAATTCATGTGCTCTAAGCACATTTGATAAATTGCGTCAAGAAATGACAGCCTTTTAAAAAAGGTTTCGTATTGGAAAAAAATGTTCCAAATTTTTTGTTTGTTTGCTTTGCTCCAAGCGGAATTTTTTTTCTACAGATAATGATGGAAGTTAAAACATGTCTAACCACAATTTAACTCAGGGAGGAAGTCCTTCAGTTGTCACACCCAGGCTGTTCAATGCTATTAAAAGCTGGATTGATAGGAACCCCATTAGGTCATTAAGAAAGATGACAAAAGACTTAAATGTTTCTGAAGCAACTGTGAGAGGGCATTCTGCACAGGTCAAACATTTCGGACACATTGCCTCTTCAGGAGAACGGATACCATCTGTCTTTTTTTAAGATAAAGTCTGAGGATGGGAGCTAAAGAGTATACAGACCAACCTTTGAAGGCTCTTGTTCTTCTTTGGATTATTGCCACCTTCCCTGATTATTGCCACCTTCCCCGATTTTAAAAATGGTTAAAAGCTCTAAAAAGATTTAAAAACTGTCTTTTTTTGCGACGTAGTTGGTACGAACTAACCCCTAGTTAATCATCTTTGTAATTTTACAGAACACTAAATTAAGAAAATTGTTGTAACTGATTTTACAAACCACTAAGTTAAAAAAAGTCTTATAACTGATCTATGGTTAATTATAACGATACGCGCCATCGTTTGTTTATAATTAACCATAGATCGAGTTAGTCGAATTTAAGTCCAAACGAATGCAATTCTATGTTTTGTATAGATGCATCTCGTAATATCGCTAAAACCATTGCACACCGTATTACACTTCGAATTCGGTTCCATCCTCATTAATGCTCATTAATGCATATATTTATTTTTATATCCATAATAAAATTGAAAAACTTGCTCATATTAGTCTTGCTCATATTAGTTGAAGAAATGTGTTGAAGAAAAAATGTCGATATCGCTAATAAAAACATTTAATGAAAGATATGGATTAAGAAATCAAACACTTTTACTTACAATAAATCAAACATAAACTTTTAGTAAATTTATTATTAAAGAATAAAACTCAACAATAAAAACACAACAAGGAATGAAGCGGTGGATAATTTTTGGATGTTTGGATGTTTCAAACCAAAAATCAAACGAAACTTAAAGCACCCAAAACAGAGTTTTGGGTGCCACAACTTAAAAACTGCGTTTACCAGTAATATTACTTTTTGTTAAAATTTGGTTAATTGTTCTCACGATTAAATGAATAAAAATCAGCTGCATTTCCGATACCTTACTAATAATAAAAATCAGCTGCATTTCCGATACCTTACTAATAATAAAAAACTCAAAAGACTTAAAAAAAAAATTCTTTTAAAAAAACTCCATCCGAATGTTCACGCCATCCATTCCTGAAGCTTCAATGAAAGTTACAAAAAAAAGTTACAAAAGAATAAATAAAAAAGTTACAAAAGAATAAATAAAAAAGTTACAAAAGAATAAATAAAAAAGTTACAAAAAAATAAAAGAAGTAGAAAGAAGCAGTTAAAGAGTATACTTACCGAGTTTACAAAAGAAAACGTCGATAAAGAACTAAAGTTGAAACAATAATTATTGCAAAAATCAGTCATTCCCAAATATTCTTGAAATAATTTTCATACTTTCAGCTTTAAAGGTGAAAAGAGAATTTCATCATAGAACTTCCCCTAAATTGTAATTGTTGAAGCTAAAATGATCACCAATAACGCGTTCACCTTTATTTTTAAAGAACTTTTGAGATATTTTTATGATTTTTTTAAAGAAATGAGTAATCTTCGTTTTAATAAAGTAGTAATCCTGCAAAAAAATTAAAGGTCTTATCCTGCAAAAAAATCAAAGGAATTTTAAATGAGACAAAATGTGCTGCATTTGATGTTTAGATCATCGTGCGTTTCTGATCATTATGTGTAAATGCTGTTTTAGTATGGATGTAAATGCTGTTTTAGTATGGATGTAGAAAGTAATATTTAAAAGATAAAGATCGAAAGACTCTGGAAAGGGTATATTCATCAAACTTTTTAAATGTTATATTTTTCTTTAAAAATAAAGGTAAAACTATGTTTTTATAAATTTATTATTAAAAGCAGGCACAGATAAAGGAAACGTTAGATGGATGGAGACTTGATATTGTTTTAGTTGCAGAGAAAGCTTTAGACAACCTTACTGCAATCGGATATCCTGAAGTTATATCTTCTGTAAACGAGACTAAGTACACTTGTTATAATTCAACTGTTTACAAATAAAGTCGTTTACAAGCCTAAAAATTAGTCATCGATGATTTACTTTCCTCTCTAGATAAAAGACCGCTGTTAAAAAGCATGATAATAGTTCTTTTTTGAACCGAGATGATGAATCAACTAATGAGACTGAAAGTGGTTCTGTATCATTTGAATAAAAAATTATTAAGAGTTAATTCTTTCTCTCCCAAATCTTTCCACAGTTGTAACAAGATCTCGGAATACCTGTAAAGTACATCTTGGAAAAATACGTGACCTTTTCTCAACAGCCGAGACTTGGCATCTACGGTGAATATTTAATTCTTCTTATTCTAAATCTTATCACAAATGAAACGCTAAGACTTTTAATAATACATTCTGCAGGATTCTCAAGCAGGTGGAGCAAGCCTTCGAATCAGTTCGTATGGACTTTAATAATTATGTAGAACGATATTTTTTCAGGTTAATCTGAAAAAATATTTTTCTTTCAAAATGGTCTTGTTATCCATTATTTTTAAAGGTACGTCAACATACTTGTACTTTTTAGGATTTTGCATTATTAGGGATTATTCTAAATTCAATTTCATCGTTAAAAATTGTTTAGTGCGAAAAATCTGAAAACAACAGAAAAAAATGGTTTGTGGAGTTCACCAAATTACTTCGTAAAGCTCGCTATATTAAGCAAGAGCAATAGAGATTATTACTTTGTGTCACTATATTAAACATGAGTAAGAAATAATCTCAAAATAGGTTTACAAAATATAAAATATTTTGCTATCTGACATATTACAAGTTGTTAAATAACTCTATCAAGACTTTTTTACAAAACCAAAAATCAACTAAGAATTCAAATGCAACACAAGCTTAACTGTTAATTCGCCCTTTAAGTGCAACACAAGCCTAATTGTTAGTTCGCCCCTTTAAATGTAAAAGAAGCCTAACTGTTAAACATAAAGTTGTTTAGAAAAAACTTTTTTAAATTTAAATTTTAAAATGTTCGAAGTTAAAATTTAGGTTTTAACGGCTCTATTACGATAACACATTGTTTTTTAAATATATCAGTTCGGTTTTTTCAGATGTAATGTAGATAATTGAAACTTAAAAATTTTGGTGTACGTAAGCCATTTTTATAAAAAAAATTTTGTTTCATATGCATTAAGGGGGAGAATTTTTTGAAAGGTTTAAGTATAACTGTATTACTATCAGTATTTTGCTGAGAACAATGAGTTCATATTCCAAGATTAGATTCAGTCTTAACTTTTATCGACGGATAAATATTTTTCTTGTATCCAATAAAGTATTTGTCTTATATCCAAAAAAATATACATCAAAACTCAAAATAGCTTTCAGTGTGTATTCAACTGTTTTATTCTAGATCATCATTTATGGTGCCGACACGAGAGGCTAATTACTGGGTTCCGCTTACCAACCTACTTACCACTAAAATAATATTTGGTCCAAATTATAGCATTCCAAAAACTGCAACGAACAAAGTTTAAAAGATTTTTATTTTTAAAACAAAAATTGTTTAATGAAAGCTCCAATCTGTTAATTAAAACCTGCGGAAAATATTTCTCGATAAATATTTATTTTGAAACTACCTACTTTTTTTTTTTTTTTTAAATAAGCAACTTCACAATTACAAAAACATGGACAAAACATCGATCTTTAAAGAACTAATTTTTAAAATATAGAATTTCTTAGATCGCCTACAAAATGGCCCTAAAGAAACTAAAGTCTCACATCTTATTTCTTTGACAACAGAAATTTTTGTTCGTGCAACTCATTAACGTGAAAAAAATTCCAGGACGGGGGTCGAATTATCAAAAAATTTACACTGAATGAACCTTGTTATTGGATTAGAGGAGTAGTAGCCACCGTGGGTTCTTGATAAAATTAGACGGAAAACTCATGGGGTACGAAAAGTGAAGTGTTTTGGAGTTTCCATTTCTTAACAATATAAATATATATTTCGTGTTAATAAGAGTGTTACAAAAAACAAACAAAAAAAAAACAAACGAAAAAACACAGGTCATTGCAAATAGTAATTTTCTAATAAAGCACAATGACCTAAATAAAATAAAGAAAAGACAACAAAAACATTAGAAATAAATTAATCACATAACTAAAGTGGAATTTTACAAAAGTTTAGATCAACCACAAAACAGACTTTTAAAAGAGATAAAATATAGGTCAAATAGTTAATATAATGTATTCAAATATACATGCACATATACACAAATACACAAATAAAAAATTATAAGATGCACACATACACAAAGAAAAGAGTTATAGAGGTAAAGAATGGATATCAGCGTAACTTTTTAGGTTGAAATGATGGAGTGACTTTAAGAATAGACTCTTGGACCTAAGGATAAAATCTGTTTTAAAGAATACACTGGCATGTACTGGAATTTATTCCGCATTTAGTTGTCTGTTTAGTGGGATAGTTAAATTGTTGTAAGTGACTTATCTTAGTCTATACCCACACTGTCCTAGTATAAAAGTAATTATGAAATATAGAAGGAAGGAGACTGCTCTATTTGAAGTGAAACCGTTTTAGAAAGACAGACAGTTTTAGATTTTCTCCGAACTTAACATCAACATTGTAAATGTGAACCAAAAATTGAATGATATATAAATAGTAGTGTTTTGAAACTAACACAGTGTTGAACTTTTGCTGAATTAAGAATAAGGTCATGTATGAATGATAGTTTCTCATCTATTGCAACACCAAGATAAGTTCTATTACTAATCAAAGACAGTTTTATATAATAGGTATATCTGATATACCATCTATACTACAATAGTTAAGCTTGATTTTGGTTTAGGAAGTTGTATATTTTGTAATGCAAAACTTTTTCAAAGGTTTTGCTTACATTTGCTCACATCTTTTTGCTTACATTTTGCTTACATTTGCTTACATCTTTTTTTGTGGACTAGAATAACTTTGGCTAGTTTGAAGACATCAGAAAATATTCCATTGCAAAATGAATTATTTAAAATGATACTTAGTGGTTTATATAAAATTTTTGAGATCAATTTAAGAGGTTTTCAATTCCAAGATAAAGGCAACTTGCACTGTCCTGTTAAAGGTGTAATCTGCCTATATATTGAAATTGATAATTTATTTAAATTAAATTTTTATGTACTTATCTATAAGTACTTAAAAATCTATAAGTACTATCTATAAGTACTAATTTATTTGAAAGTTTTATGTACTTATCTATAAGTACTAAAATTAAGTTTTACAGTTTAAACTCAGTTAATAAATTTATATTTTTTTACAGTTTTGTTATTAATGTTCATCTTAAATCCAAAACAGATTTCATATCCATTTTTACATGGTTATGATTAAACTCTATTGTTGTCAAATGATGTACAAAAATGTTTAAAGATTTGTTTCTATTTTACAATTATTTGTTTCTGAAAATCTTCAAATAAACTGAAATTTCTTATTGTTTTATTTTTAGTTAGTCATTATGAGTTTATAAACTTCTATTGATGGCTGATGATTCTAAAACAAATACAATTCCCATCAGTTCAATCTTTTCTAGTGATCTCCAGGATCAAGTAAGGGAGATTGGTGAAAATGCTGTTTGGTCTTTATCTTCATGTAAACCAGGCTTTGGCATATCTGAGTTACGTGATAATAAATTAACTACTTACTTTCAATCTGATGGGCCTCAACCACACCTCATAAACATTCAGTTTCCATGGCGACAAGCTGTACGATTTGTATCAATATACACTGACTACAAGTCTGATGAAAGCTACACTCCTAATAAAATATCAATTCGTGTTGGAAATGACAAGCATGATTTAAAACAAAAGGAGCTACTCGAACTTGATGAGCCATGTGGCTGGATAAATGTTGAATTGGATGATAATGGAAGCATTCTTAAAGTATTTATGATTCAGATAGCAGTTTTAGGTAACCATCAAAATGGAAGAGATACACATTTGCGGCAAATAAAAGTTTTTGCACCAAAAGTGAATTCAGCAAGTGAGAAAATGCCATCTATTGAACAGTTAACTGATCCTGCACTAACTGAATTATGTTGCATAAGATGACTACCAATAATATTTATATAGTTTTACTGTGTGTGTGTGAGTGTGTGTGTGTGTGTGTGTGTGTGTGTGTATGTGTGTGTGTGTGTGTGTGTGTGTGTGTGTGTGTGTGTGTGTGTGTGTGTGTGTGTGTGTGTGTGTGTGTGTGTGTGTGTGTGTGTGTGTGTGTGTGTGTGTGTGTAGACACACATAGTATAGAATTTACCTCCACAAATGATCGAATTGAAATATATTTTGATTGGGCACAAAATTTATAAACCCATCTCTTTTGGCTAAAGGTTACATCTGTCGTATCAGCATTATTGTTTTATATTTTTTAAAGAGTTGTTAAACAAATAAACAAATTATGTAAATTAATTCATATGTATATAAATACGTATTTTAAATAACATAAAGTATGTACATTTAAACAAGTATATTAATTTAGGTATTAATGTATATATTGCATATAAAATAAAAATTTGAGTTTAAAAAACAAAATGGCTTGTGCTGTTGAAAGTGAAATATCAGATCAATTGCTTAACATTACAATGAGTGAAAAATCAAAACCAGAAATGCCATGCATTATAGTTCTGGGTATGGCTGGTTCTGGCAAAACAACTTTTGTGCAGGTTAGAATAGTTAAATTTTAAAATGATATACTTTAATTTAGGAAATAATACATCAAAATACTTAATGCAGGTTTTTTTTTTAATGGTTACTGCAAGGTTTTCTGACTAGGAAATGAAATACTTGAATATATTGAATCTAGCATAAAATTAAAATTTTTCAGCGTTTAACATCATACTTGTATTCAAAAAAACAACCACCCTATGTAATCAATTTGGATCCAGCAGTGCATGAAATACCTTACCCTGCAAACATTGATATTCGTGATACTGTTGACTACAAGGAGGTAATGAAGCAATATAATCTCGGTCCAAATGGTGCAATTATGACTTCATTAAATTTGTTTGTCACAAAGTTTGATCAAGTATTGAATTTTATAGAAAAGAAAGACAATGAATACAGGTACAGTTTTTGTTTTTGTTTTTTTTGCCAAAAAACTGATATTTTAAACACATTATAATACTTTTTACATAGACAATGTTTCTTTCATATATTTAACTTGTATTCTGCAAAAATTACTTATAAATAGTTATAATTTATTTCACAGTTCCATTATAATAGACACCCCTGGACAAATAGAAGTATTTACTTGGTCTGCTTCGGGTGCTATTATTACAGAGTCACTTGCAACAGCACTTCCAACCATCATTGTTTATGTTATAGATACAGCTCGTAGCACTAACCCGGTGACATTTATGTCAAATATGTTGTATGCATGCAGTATTATGTATAAAACAAAACTGCCATTTATTGTTCTTCTAAACAAAGTAAGTTTCATTAATTTTTTTGCTATTATACATGATTATTTTTTTCATAAATTTACCACCCTTTTATCTAAATATTAGAATTTTATTGTTTTAAATTTAGCAATATTTTTCATAGATAGATATTGTGGACCATTCATTTATAACAGATTGGATGACAAGTTTTGACTCTTTTCAAGATGCTCTGAATATGGAAACTTCATATATCTCAAACTTGACACGCTCTATGAGTTTAGTTCTTGATGAATTTTATGAAAGTCTAAAGTGTGTTGGTAAGTAAAAGATGGTGGGAATACTAGCAATTATAAACTACTTTTTGTTTTTGTTGTTGCTTATGGATATAAATATTGTTAAGATTTTTTATTGTTTTTGCTTCTATTGTTTTTGTTTCTATTATCACTTGTATTATTAAATAATATTACTTCTGCTAAATCATCTTTCCAGGAGTATCTTCAGTAACAGGCATGGGTATGGACGACTTTATGTCAGCAATAGATAAAGCAATCATTGAATATAACACAGAATACAAACCTGGTATATTTTTTTTTTTTACAATGTATTTACCTTATTACAATAATATAAAAAACCTTATTATAGTAGTATAAAAAAGAGAGAAAATATACAAATGAATGATAATAATGGAGTAAATTTTTTTAGAGCTTGACCGAAAAAAAGTTGCAAAAGAAAATACTGAAAATGTGCAAAATACTTCTAAATCCAAAAGTTCGCTAGAAAGTGGTTTGTTTAGTGCTCCAATACCACCTGATATTCCTATTAACTATGCATCAGGTTCACTGATTGAAGAAAGCGATGAAGAAAGTATTGAAGAATCAGAAATTCGTGAAGAGCATTCATTTGTTCATTTTTTAGGAAACCAGTCCAAGAATTCATAGTTTTAACTGATGATGAATTTAAAATATCTATAGAATTTCAGAAGATTATCTACAATCTAATAAAGCAGAATTGCCTAAGAATTGGATAAAACAAAGTGGATACTCATATAAAATTAAACCATTGCTTCATGAGTTAGTTATTAGCAAATTGCTTATGGTTGACTGTGCTGGTTTTTATCTTATAAAATATCAGTGACCTTTTTGTAAGGTTTGTGAAAATGGCATTTATAATTAGCATGAGTTTTTCTGCTAACTGGACAGGCAACTTTATTAAACTTTTGTTTCACAAAGTTTTTCAAGGTTTTTTCAGCTTTCCATTTTTATGAAAATTTAAAGTAAGATGTAAAAGAAATTTGAGTTTTCTCAAAATTTCTTTTTATATAATCTAGCAAACTAATGTAATATATTTGTAATAACAATGTCCATTATTTCTTGTTTTAATTCTAGTGTTTGCAAAATCAACTAATCTGGTATTTTTGAGTAAATGATTAATCTATAATTTGTTTTTCTTTTCTTTTTAATTTGATCATTACATTAAACTTCGCATAAAAAAATTAGAAATAATAAAAAAAAAAAAAGAAGAAAAAATGAAACAAATCCTGTTACGTGATAAATATATTTCTTATCCCACTGGGTAGTATTATGGTTTTCATCTATTATTACTCTAGTTATAGACTTTTTCCCAAAAAAAAAAAAAGCAATTTTTTTGCAGTTGTTGCATTAAGGATGACATCAAAGGTTTAACTTCCACTTTCAATATGTATACAGCAAAAATACAAATTTAAATTGAGAAGAAGTTTCATACTATAAAAAAAGTATTAAACCAGTAGACTTTAATGTAGAATCTGTTATCTCAAAATAAATACACACTCAGATTCTCCAGCCAAATTTTAGATTCTAAGTCTCATCGGAGTAATTAGCAGCTTATTAGCAAAAAATGTTTAACATAGAAAAAGTGTAAAATAAGCATATTTGAAAATAACATAGCAACCATAACCACAGTTGGGCTGCTTTTATGAAGAAGGTAGGCAAATAGTTACAGTTTCACAGTAGCAGTGTTTTTTTGAACAAACTCTATTTGAAAATGATAAAACTAGGGGAAAATATTGAAGGTGTGCTATGACACTTTAAAGTCTATTCCTATCTTGATTACTGGCAACTTGTATACAAAGCTCAAATCACTGCTCAAGACAAAATCAAAGATGATTTATGCTTTATGTGTACATATTTTATTAAGAGACAAATAAAAAATAGTGTATCTTAGTTGACTTGAATTTTAACACAATTACATAACTTATCTTTTTTCTTTCTCTCCTTTTTTTAGTATTTGAGATAAAACTAATTATTTCATTCAAGTTTTTTTTAACAAATTAAAATTCTTTTAAAATTTTTGGATTTACAATTTTCTGCAAAAAACAGCTAAAAATTGATGAATTGATTATGGTGCTAACAAAAACTGAAAACTGGTTTGGGAAATGATTCTGAGATTTGCAATCACTTTTTATTATATTATTAATACTATTTTATTTATATCCTCTTGTTAATTACAAGCCTTAGTTTTAATTTTAATATTAGAGTTATTTTTATTTAACAAGACAAGAAAAGCTAAAGCATGGAATTAATGGAACTAAAACACTGAATATTTGCATTTATTATTATGTAAACTTTACATGGTTTAGCTTTGTCATCTACTTACTTTGCCTCTGTTAATTGTATGCTTTTGTTTTGTAATTTACATGCTTTTGTCCTGTGTTTACATCCTTTAATTTAAGCACTTTTTCAAGTGTAAAGTAAAAGTAGGTTGATTTTTTCTTTAAGTAAAAATGTAAATTAGGTAAATTTAACAAACATAAATTTAACAAAAATTTCTTAAAGGTGACAATGGATTCTATAAAACATATATATTTGGTGTTATCTGGCAAGGGAGGTGTTGGTAAAAGTACAGTAGCCACACAAATTGCACTCGGACTTGTAAATGAGGGAAAGAAAGTAAGTCTTCTAATGGTATGAAATAACATGCAGAGAATAGTTATATTTGTGTTTTATTTTTCCAATTAGATTCCCTAAGTTTTGTTGCTAAATTTAGGTTGGTATTCTTGATGTTGACCTATGTGGACCAAGTGTTCCACATATGTTAAACTTGAAAGGAAAGGATGTTCATCAATGTTCAGAAGGGTAAATGAAGTTACATTTGAAGCTGTATACTTAATTAGATTTTTTTTCAAAATTATTCTGTTCTTTTTTTTTAAAGTTGGGTTCCTGTTTATACTGATGCATCACAACAACTAGCTGTTATGTCTATTGCTTTTCTGCTAAAAAATGAGAATGATGCTGTTGTGTGGAGAGGGCCTAAAAAGAATGGTACATTAAAGCTATTTATACATAAGTACAACTGTACTTGAATTTTACAACTTTCAAAATTGTTAAAAAGGCATTTTGCTAAGTATCTTAGGTGTGAATATGATAAAAACTGTATAATAAACATCCTTGATGTTTTAGTTACAAAAAAAAGTAGTTTGTACAGTCAGGGAGATTCTTTCACAATACTATTGTTATGCAAAAAGTAGAACCCAGTCTGTTTGAACACCCTCTAGTTTTGTAGATAATTTAATTTATAGAGAAAATTAGTAAAATTCTACTAAATTGAATTCTGAGCTCCTGTTAGATACTAACAATTAGCAGACACATTCTAATATCTTGGATACTTTTATCAGTTTGTAAATCTTAACCACAATCTTCTGCTTTGGATGCTCCTCATATGTGCAAATAATTTGTCTCTTTCAAACTTAAATGAATCCAAGAATAGCAATAACATTTACATACAACATTTGCAGATTGATTTATGATGAGAAATTTTCTCTGATTTAAACATAAAACCAGTTTTTCTTCTAATTACAACTTTTTTTGAAATATTTAGAAAGATTCTACTTACTGAATAACAATTTGAATTACATTCAGAAATAAATTCCATATAATACCACAATTTTTTGCCTATTTTCTCAGCTAATAACAATGAAGAGATTCATAACTCAAATGCCAACCTTTGCTGTTATGGATTTTGAAATGAAAAGTACCATATACCACTTATTTAGCTGACTATACCATTATCTTTACCTGGAAAGAATGCAACAACAAATTTGTTTATCAAGGTTAAAATCTTTATTGTTAAATTCTTTTTAGTTTTATATCAAAAAACTTTCTTCTTGGATTAATTCAGAAAAGCATTCGCCTTTGATTATCACATCAGGACTTTTTTTTGTGAAGATTTGGAAATAGAAAAACTGAAAAATAAGTCATGGTAGGAGTGGTAGGTCAAAGAAGAGTATTTAGAGATATCGTGTCTGGTCAAACCCTCTGATTTAAAGATTTTGGAATAATTTTGGTGGAGAAAATGTATTTCAGAAGATTGTTTTTTTGTTCAAGTGTTTCAAGGAATACATAAAACATAAACCTTTTGAAACATGTTTCTCTCCAACAATTTAAAATCAAATAAAACATTCTATTCCAATTATGCATATTTTTTAATTTGTTAAAAAGCACTTTATTTGATTAAGGATTGAATTATAAATGTGTCACTCTTTTTACCGTTAGAATTTTATTTGGCTTTTTCACATGTTAGTAACTTTATTATTATAAGTTAATTATCTTTTCTTTTTTCTTTTTCATCTCGTTTCCTTTTTTCATCTTGTTTCTAGCTATGATCAAGCAATTTGTGTCAGATGTTTATTGGAAAGATGTGGAGTATCTAATAATAGATACACCACCTGGTAGTAAATTTTAACTTTTTAATTTGTTGAAAAAGTACAATTTATTTTTAAAAGAACAAGTTATTTCAATCTAAATTTAGTGATGCAATGCTAAGCTTTTTTAAGTTGTTATACAACTTTGTTCTCAGGTACTTCCGATGAACATATCACTACAGTGGAATGCTTGCAATCACTACATCCAGATGGTGCCATCCTCATTACTACACCTCAGGTATAAAGATTAGTAAATTCTAGTATGTAATTATGATTTAATCTTATAATGTATATTATCTAATTTAGTGATGTGTGAAACAAAGGTTTTAAGTTCGAAACGAAACTAAGCCACTTTCGTTCAAATTCGATTCAATTCGAAAGTACGCTGTACTGATATTGAAATTTGGTATTTAAATACTGATAATTTATAGCGTGTGACAGAACACAGAACAGAAACGAAGCATTATACATTTTATATTCAATAACCAATCATGTTGCAGTTTTACAATGTAAACAAAATAATAAGCAACACAGATTAGACTCTAGAGTCAAATAAAAGTGAATGAAATGAGACTAGTATCATACAATACAATTACAATGTGTAATAATTCAAGTTAAAAAAAAAATCAAGTCAAGTGCTTGCAATGCAGTGCATAGAGTAAAGACCAGGACTAGTATAACATTTACAGTTATAGTTTAACAGATAATACAATACAAATAAAAGTACAATGCTATAATGAATGCAAATGCAATACAGTAATGTAAAGCAGTAGTAGGGGAGACCAGGGCTAGTTGGCAGCAAGGGTAAGTTGATGAATTGCGTTTGTCTGCAAAGCCTTTCTCAGAAAGTGCCAATAATCTCAGGAAACCTTCCTAGTTGACCATTTCATCTTTCACTGTAGTATTGTAAGGATTTGCGCATGTGCATAAAAGATATTATGATTTATGTGTTTTTTCCACATTTTTGTAACTTTTACAACTTCTTTATTTTTTCGATTTTTAAAAGCAACTGCATCAATTGCACATAAACTTGATTATAGTTATATCTTGCATGGTTCAGTGAAACATGTCCAACCATCCATTTTTTACTATTTACCTTTTTCAGGGATCGGTAGGGGAGTTTGTAACCAAATAGCTGTCAGGGTTAGTTGGCAAAATAGTGGCAGGGCAAGTTGGTTGTATATTTCAACTAAATCTGATTGCGATCAGACATAAATTTCAAGAGTTCTCCATTTTTAATTTTTTGAAATATTATAATAAAATCGATTAGATAGATAGATCACATAGATCACATGCGAAACTATAAACGAAAAACAGAGAGGGCTATAACTTCTCAAAACGTTATAAAAAATGCTGTTGATGCTGCTTTATTAGAAGGAAGATCTATACGAAAAACAGCCAAAGACTTTAATATCCCTGAAAAAAGTTTGTCCCGATACTGCAAAAAGCAACAACATCATGGTTAGGAAATATCAGGTTATATAAAATCTAGACAGGTCAGTATATATGTGTATATATATATATATATATATATATATATATATATATATATATATATATATATATATATATATATATATATATATATATATATATATATATATATATATATATGTATGTATGTATGTATGTATGTATGTATATATGTATATATATATATATATATATATATATATATATATATATATATATATATATATATATATATATATATGTATATGTATATACACACACACACACACATATTATATATAAAAATTATGTTAGTGTTTTTATTTACAAATAGAGTGCTCAATGGTCTTGAAGAACATATTAGTTATATTTTATAACTGTGTTACTGTGTGTTAACCAATGAGTGTTAAAGAACATAGCAGTTATATTTTGTAACTAGCATGTGTATTTTGTGTGTGTGTGTGTGTGTGTGTGTGTGTGTGTGTGTGTGTGTGTGTGTGTGTGTGTGTGTGTGTGTGTGTGTGTGTGTGTGTGTGCATATATATAGTGTTATTTATTTTAATATTGGTATTGTTCATTTAGGTCTTTACTGATTTACAAGAAGATTTGTTGGAACAATATCTGACTAAAGCTTCTGATATTTATTATGGACTTTCTCCTAAGGAAGTAAGGAAACTAGCTTATCAGTATGGAAAAGCGAATAGCATAAAAATGCCTCATAATTGGAGTGCAAATGAAGCAGCTGGAGAGGACAGTGCTTACCTCAAAAGGCACAAAAAACTGTCAATAAGAAAACCTGAGGCAACAGGTATTGTGGGTAACTCATTTCCATTAGCATGTACCCCTAATAATATCAAGGCTGGTTTTGCAAAAACAGGAATTTTCCCTCTAAATGTTAACATTTTTAGTGAACACAATTTTATGCCAGCCTATACCACAGATAGACCATCTCCAAAACAAGACTGTGCTGTGGAAAGTACAGTGCTAAATATAAGTAATGTAACTGATGTTGACTTTACAATATCAGAGAATGACATGTTAGAAGCTGGTTGCTCAAAAGATACAGAACCACATCATGATATTCAAGCAATAATGATGTACAATGCATCTACAGAGTCAACTGTAGTTCTATTGGCTGAAGATTTAAGACAATTCAAAAAAGAAGAACCAAGAAAAAGAGTTAGGGTTAGTAAAAGAAATAGAACCACATCAATTCTTACAGATTCACCAAATATGAATGTTTTAAAAATAGAAAGAGAATCAGCTAAAAAGAAAAAGTTAGCAATTGAAGAGAGAAAACAAACAAAAAAGTTAAATAAAGATAATAATAAGTAAAAGATCAACTAGTAAAGGAAGTATACACTTAATGGGAAAAAGTTTGAATTGTAAATAGCTCTGTAATAAATAACTCTGTAGAATAACAAATAGCTCTGTAGAATAGGAGTGTTTTTGTTTGGTTTGTGTTGGAATATTCTAAAAGTAAACCAGAAGAAGTCTGGGTTCAATGCACCCAATCAGAATAAGTCTGGGTTCAATGCACCCAATGTCACCTTTGGGCTCACAAGTTATGCATAATCAAAAACTCTTTGTTTTTCATTTGCAATAATTGCTGCTAGCCGATTTGAAACTCAATTAGTTGAAAATATTCATATAATAAAATAATATACGTTTTAATTCTTATTGTATAACCATAAATTGGGAACACTGATTTGTTTTCACTTTTTTTCACTTTTTAATTATATTATACTTTTTAATTATATACTTTTTAATTATAATTACTCTTTTGCTTAAAATGTTTCAATGACTTGACCCAAAAGTTAGATGATATTGATAAAAGTATATTTTAGCTATTATTTCTTTAAAAAAAAAGGGATGGGGGGTTAAAATATTATTGGAATACATATAAATAGGACCTTAAACTTTAATTTTTATTATTGTGAGTCAACTTACCCCTTGAGTATAAGCAACTTAACCCGTGATGGGGTAAGTTGGCGTAATTTTTTTTTTTTATGAATGAATTTTTTTTGTAAATGAATGCAACTTTTAAAAGTTACCCAAATTCATACTCTTCGGGACTACACTTTAATATTTTCAAAAAAGTGTGCTGTTAGGGCTAAAGTGCTTATAGAGTAAAAACCGAGTCAACTAGCCCTGGTTTGTGTCATGGTTGCTCAAGGCAACGTCCACCTCCACCAACACCAGTACCGCCACGAATTCCTTAGAGTACTGATGAAGACTGTCTACAACAGTAGCTTACTGTTGTTCAGAGAAGAAGATGGATTTGTAGCGTGGATCAAGAAATGTACACGCTGCATCAGGCAAAGCTGATATAAATTGCTGAAATTGTCGGTCTGGTTTTGACTTTAATTTTCAAGCAAGAAGTACACCACAACCCTTATGTGAAGGATCATTGATGAATTGCTGCAATTGCTGATTTAAGCCATGCAAAGCCGGAATTTTCATAGACAGCGTTGGGTAGTTCTTGCCACATAATTCTCTACTTGCTTGTTCAAATGGAGCAAGAATTGTGTGATAGCCTTCAGCAAGCTTCTATTCTCATTAGTCAAATTATCAATTTTTTCACTTATTGCTAGCTCTGCAGGTATAACAATTTTTTCTTCGCATAATCTCTTCAGCATAAAGTAATCCGAGTTCCACCTGGTAGCAACATTGATTATCAGTTCTCGTTCTGCCTTTCCTAATCGCTTCTGCTCTCTGTGCAAATTCTGTGTAGCCTGGCAGCTATGGTGATAATGTGACAATACGACGGCTTTTGGAAAGGATAGTCTGCATTCCATCATTTTCACTCATGGCATCATTGATGGTTAATTGTAAAGTGTGATCAAAAAAAGAAAGATCATAAAATGATTGTGAGAGATTCATGACGCTCTTCATTTTACTGCCATTATCATGCAATGCATAAATTGGAACAGTCCGAGGAAGTTCCCAATTATCAATAGTCTTGTCTAAAGATTTAAGAATGCTTTCGCCGGTATGTTTTCCTGGAAACGGCTTGTTTTCTAATGCAAATGTCTTTAATTCAAATTCAGGATTTACATATGACAGACAGAAATAAATAAATGGATCTTTCGCCCTCAAAGTCTACAGGTCAGTCGTGAATGAATATGAAGGAATATCTTCAAAATTTTGATATTTCATTAGCAGTTTTCTGTTTTACACTACAACATAACTCAGGTACAACTGATTAAGAAAACGTAGTTCTGCTTGGCACCAGATATTGTAGTTCCATTAATTTCATCAGTTCTTTGAATCATCTGCCATCTACAAAGTCGTATAGCAACATGTCTAGAGCAAGCATGCGACCAATCGAATTTGTTATAGCGATGACACTTGGATGGCTAAACAACCAATGTACTTTCTTATTAAAAAAATCATCAACTTTATATTGCTTCTTATTTTCATTTTTCAGTTCTTGTTCTGTAAGTTTTCTTTTACGATTCTTTTCATTTCTCGCTACACACTCTTTATGCGCTTTTGGATGAACAGCTTGTAAGTGAGCATAAAGACCTGTTGTTGCTTCAGTTATTCAGCAAATGCCTATAATTCTATTGCTGTTCGTTTTTTGTCTACTAAAAAATTCCCAGACAATACTTCGACAATTACCATCGTTAGTATCCGCCATTGTGGTACTGTTTAACTTTTTTCTTTCACTTTTAAACGATAAAATTCAATTAACCTTGGGTTCGCTTCAAAACCAAGATACTATACTTCGAAAATTCGAATGGTTCGAAACTAAAAAAAAAGTTTGATTCGAAATGAAACTAAAAGTCAGTTTCGAATTCTCAATCGAAGTTTCGAATTTCGCACCTCACTAATCTAATTATAATATATTATTATAAACACCAATTATATTATGAAGTTTATGAAATTAAATGTTGTAATAATGCGTATTTGTAAAGTTTGTTATACATTTGTATTATTTAAGTCTATAACAAGAGCCTATTCCAGTTAAAACAATGGTATTTGGCAAAGCACTAGATTTTAGTGCAAATGATATTATGTGCTTCTTTTTTTTTTTTTTTTTTTTTTTTTGATTGTTAGAATCCTTTTCAAAGAATCATCAAAAGGATCAATGAATCTTGCATTGATTTGACAGAAGAAAAAAAAAGATTAACAATCAAACAATAATTGTACTAAAAGCATGTTTGTAAAATGCACTGTAAATATAATATATATAAAATATACACTTAAATATGAGTATTTACATATAAAATACACATGTTAGATCTATACCAAGATATATATTTATCACTTATTTTGAATTTTTTTGCCAGTTTGGTAAACTTTTACTTTTTTTTGTTGGTTTTGTTTTTACATGTTTATGTTTATTCTGTTTTGCTTTTGTTTTTTTGTTGTTGTTTTTTGTTTTTTTTCTTATAGAGATTAAAAAAACTTTGTTTCATTTAGAATGTTGCTACTGCTGATGTTCGAAGAGAGATAACTTTCTGTCGAAAAACTGGGATAAAAATCATAGGTATTGTTGAAAATATGAGTGGCTTTGTGTGTCCGTCATGTTTGGTAAGAATTTTTAGGAAGTTTAAATATTTTATTACATGTTATTCCAAGCTAATAATTTATAAAATTTGGTTTTAAAGAGTTATAAATTTTTTTGGGCATACAGTGAGTGATGGTTGTTAAAGGAAATACTCTCACGAAAAATCAAAAAATATCAAAGTTATAACAATTATGATTTCTATTAAATGATCAACAGCGTTAACATGTAAAATGGGGAACATCAGTTGTTCCTGTTTCATGCAATTAAGAATGTTAAAACCGCCTCGCCTAACTGCAATGCTCAAGTTAAAAAAGCAATAAACAATCATAATAACCTTCTTCGGGAAAATTCTTTTAACTCGAAAATAATCTAGAATATGAAATGTTGTCTCACATCCTGCTAATTAGAGAATTTTTTTTATCATTATTTTGCCTCTTATAGTTAAAACAGTTAAAAAGAAAAGCAATTTCTTTAACTGACTTAATGTGGCAGAGACCAAAAGATCCAACCAAAAAAGCGTAACAAATTTCGTCTATTGCATGTTACAAAAGTGTTCGTTGAAACACAATTATAGCATTTCAATTTTAATGTTTAGATGACCTACCATCTAAGTTATTGAAGATAATGCAACTTAATCTCAGAGGGCTTATTACAATCGATCGTGTTATTCTGAACTAGTCCCCTAAAACTTATCCTTCTAAAAATTATTGGTCCATTTCAGTGCTCCCAATACTTTCAAAGAGTTGTAAAAGTCCATAAACTAATAGCATATCTTATAAAAAGAGTTAATACCTTATAGAAACTTTTTATGAGACTTTTTATGAATGTTTGATTTTTACATTTTTATAGGCTTTTGCTCCTTACTTAAACTTCCTCCCGCATCCTCACTAGTAAATGATCTACTTTGCATAGGCTTAAAGAGTTTATTGTTTTGTTATCATCTATATATTTAAAACTTTACGTGAGATATACAGTTTTTTTGTATTTTCTTTTGAAATGAACTAAATTATATTCATGTATTTAAGGAATGTTCAAATGTCTTTTCAAGTGGTGGCGGAGAAGCGTTAGCCAAATATGCAGAGGTTCCTTTTCTAGGTCAGTAAGATCAAAGTTGTAATCTTTTTTTTTTGACAAATCCATCAGACATTTTTAATTGAGGATTTAACAAAAAAAAAATGACCATAAAGTTAATAATCATATTCCAATTAGAGTTTTATTTATTATCTTGAATCTTTGTTGCATTATTTTGTACGTAAAGCTGTTTGAGTTATGAAAACAAATATTTTTTAAGCATCGGCATTACGTTTTTCCGTTGATAACCAATAATGAATTAAGTACACATTTCCAAATCAGTCTTTTTATGTAATTTTCTAAAGTTATTAAAATTGATCTTTTTATGCGTATAAATTATTTTAAATTTGATTTATATCAAATAACTGATATAAAAGTGTGTACTTTTATTCGTTATTGACGGAAAAACAAAACGGCGATGTTTAAAATATTTCATTCGTAAGCGTTTTTATTGTTTTTTTTTTTAGGAAATATCCCAATTGATCCGTCACTCAGCGCCGCTTTAGAAAAAGGAGAAAACTTCATGAAAACACAAAGTTCACCCACAGTTGAAGCTATCATGCATATCATCAAAAACCTTGCGTAGTGTTTTGTTGTTTTCGATTAAACAGAAGTTCTATTTGTTCCTGTATGTTTTATCAAATCGAGTTGACACTGCTAAAATATTGACTTTTGAATCGACTGAATCGACTCTCACTTTTTTTTTATGGCAACTGCTGAACCTCTAGAAGGGATCCTAGATCTAAAAGTAGTAAATAAATACGATCAAAATTGCTATTTACTTTATAAAAGAGCCTGCTATGTCTTTGCTAAAAAACAGAATATTAAGTAAAAATATCTTTTGTTGGTTATAATCTTTAAGATTTTTGATGGCTGTGGGGGGGGGGGGGGGGGGAGTACTCAAGAACTGCTAGAATACAGATTCTCTTCACCTAATCTATTGTAAAGGTGATTTTCTAAAAAAATATTTTTTACGAAAAAGTAAAATGTCTAAAATTATACCTTTATGAAAATATATTTTCGAAAATTAAATAAGTTGTGTTATATGAATTATAGTTACTATTTCTCATCTTTATATTTGCAGATTTAACATAAAAGCAAAATGAACTTAAACCACGGTCTGTAAAAGCCAATACATGGCCTACTTTATACACGGCCGGATATGTTGCATAAATAGGCCGAAAATAAGAAGGCCAGTTTTTCAATATTTTAAGTTTGTGTTTTAAAACGTAAAATAGTTTTAACAGTAACACTTAATGTTTCCTAAGTTTTAAGTTTATTAAGTATTCGTTATTTAAATTTTTTTAGGTTAACTCATCTGTGTTTTGAAATTTTGAATATTAAATAAGTAATTAAATTATCAAATATTAAATTAGTAAAACCATATTTCACAGTTCATTTCAAATATATAATTAACATTTAAAATATAACAGATGCATTTATAAGATAGCATTTGGAGTTGAGATGTTAATGATATTTAAATTATAAAAAAAAATTGAAGTTAAAACAATTTATTTGTGTAAACAATATATATGTATGTATGTATATATATATAAATATAAATATATATATATATATATATATATATATATATATATATATATATATATATATATATATATATATATATCTTCACAACATTTTGTTTTTTCTTCTTTTTCTCTTTGCCTCCTTTTGAAAGATAATACTTTGTTGATAATCTTTGTGTTTACTACCACTTACAATCTTTTGTTCATTATCATAAAAAATATTTATTACTGTTTGATTGACAAGAGAAAATTCCCACTGAAAATGAGTACCACAAAAAAATTTTTGGTTCAAATTTTATTTATATGCAATATTTTCGCTAACTTTTCTGATCTTAAGAGTTTCCAATGTAAGTAGACTTTCTTTCACTGCATCAAGCATAGCAAAACAACTAATAACATGACTTCCAGTTAACTTTGAGGGAGTTAAGAGACCTCCTCTGGATAGTAGGTCAATATATTCTGTATTTATGTCAATGACATCACTTTTTAGCGTACGTAATTTACGTTTCAATTTTTTAAGTAACTTTCTGCATATATATCCAGCAATAAAATTAGCAACCTCTCTACTGTTTTCATCTAACTCACATTCCTAAATTTCATTATTAAAAAGTTCTAAAATTGAATTCAGATTCACATCTGAATAAAAAGTTTTTAAATCCAGTTTTCAAAAGTCAAAATTCTTTTTTAATAATGATCTCATTTGCGAAATTATACCACCAAGTTAAAATCTACCACTGTGGTATTCACAAGATTGCTGCAGATACATTTCATCAAAAAAAGTAACACAATAATTGCTTATTTTGTCCTCATTTAACAATAAATTTAATCATCTTATTGAATCAATTCCACCTGATACTAACTTCTTTAATAATGACTTTGACGGTAAAGGACGTTGTTCCAAAAGATGCGAATAAGCCTGAGATGATGAATACCTTTGCATCAGTGCAAAACGTAACACTTTTGAAGAATATGGAGGATCACCTTTAGATTTGAAAAAGATTCGTTTTGAAAGTTCATTAACAAAATAATTCCCTTCAATAAGGTTATGCATATAATACACCAAATTATTTAAAATAGATAAACTTATGAGTTTACAGTTGTTGATAGTTTTAAACCAACGAGGAATTGGACAACTTTTATAATGTAGTTTTACATGCAAATTGTTATCAACACAAATTGTTATTGTTATTGATTCGATAAAAGGAGTGAGAACATTGACATCCTTTAAAAAATGCCTGAAAATTCATTTTTATCTTTCAAGTTCAAGCTTCAAATAAAGTTGAAAGGGTCTTTTTTTAGATAAATTTTGGATAACATTTTCCTCAAATAAATAGATCAATTCATTAAATCATATCTCAACTTACCTATCACTGACTCTTAAAGCACATGGTATTTTTTTCCATGTACCAGAATTCATCGAATACCATGGCATTTTACTTGGATTGTTCAGTGAATATGCCACAGAAGCAAACCATTCAAAGTTCAAAGACCACTGAAAAAGATGCAAAAAAAGAAACAAATTGCATCTAGAAAATTGTTCTAAACAAATTGGTTCAAAGTTTTTGCAGTGAATTCTCGACAACAACTACTTGTAAAGTCATTGAAGAAACTTAGAAGTTTTTTAGTAAGAAAAAACCCCACTAGTAGAAACAAGTTCATCAAATTGGAATAATTTGCAAAAATTCATGCTTAAATGGCTGTGTACTTATTATCTATTTAGATTTTTAATATAAAAATTCACTACTATTATATTATTTAATAAAAAAGCTATTTATTTTTGTACTTTAATTTTTGTGACATTATTTGTGAAAAGTTTATGGTTAAAAAATAGCTTTCTTAAAACTTGTGAATGGAAGGTGTTTTTTTAAATCAATATCTTAAAAATGAAATATCTTTTTCGGAAAAAGCTAATAGATTTTGATATTATACATCGTTACTCCAACATGAGTATATATTTATACCTCAAAAAGGTTTTTTTGAATCTCTGTAAACCCTGAAATTTACAGACAGTTAAACCATTTTGAGAAAAAAGAAGAAAAATTGGATTTAATCCGTAAGAGGTCGATAAATGCGAAAATGAAATATACAACTACATAATTGTATATTTTGATGCACAATTGTCATATTAAATCTTTAATATAATTTAGTGCTAAAAATAGAGAGCAAAAATATCAGTGCTAAAAACAAACAAACAAAAAAATCATTTCATTATAAATTTTTGAAATGAAGAAAACCTTGATTTTAGCAATTACTTTTGATTACAAGAGCATACATTCAAATTAAAAAAAAGAAGATGGATGACGTTAAAAAAGATGAATCGTGGTTTAAAACATGTTTTTCCTTTCATCGTTTTATTCATCTATCATTTATAAACGGGCTCTTACTAGTTAAAAAGTGCAAGTTTTTATTTTTCAACACTGCTGGGGTTTTTGCATGTTTTGTTATTAAATACCCAAAGAACCACTCTGGTAAAAAATAGGATGCAAGTTTACTACGTAATTTCATCAGTGTCAAACTTTTTGGGAGAAAAATCATTAAGAAAGAAATAATTAATCAAGCAATTTTTTACCGTCTTCCAATAAACTTTTTTTTTTAATGTGGCTGTATGTCTGCTTTAAACTGAATGATTTTTAGGATATTAAAATGAGTCAATCAAATATTTCTAATATTTTAAAAACTCGTATTTTAACAAAATTTATAAAAGAATAAAAATTGAAAATTAAACAACTACATGGAATTGAATGGAATTGACAAAAATCATCTGTTGCAAAGAATGATGATAACAGCACCTTGTGACTAAATAAAGAAGTTTGTAATTTCTATCAAATTAACAAAGAATTTTTAAAAAAAAGTATGTTTGATATGGTAAAGGAATTACTCAGACTGTTAAGCAAGTTTAATGAAGTTTTAGAGGTTCTGGACAGAGACACACTTTGACATGACGTCAGAATAGAATTATTTTGTTCTATCTCCAATTTTAAACGTTGGGAGAAAATGAATTGTTAATTTTACTAAGTAATGATTACTTTTAAAATAAATTATTTTTTGAAATTTTTTTATTAAATAGTTTCTTTAAATATAAATTATTTAAAGAATAAGTTATTATTTCTTCAAAAAGTAACAGTAAAATTTTAAATAATTTTTACTTATAGAAAAAAATCAAAAACTTTCTTTCAACGTATAAAATGGGAGATAGAACAAAATAATTCTAACCTGACGATGAGCGTTTAGTTAGTAGCTATCGTGAGTTTAATTAGTAGCCATCGTGAGTTTATGGAAACAAGGTTCCATAAACTCTCGATTACTACTAATAAACGCTTCCATTTTTTTGAATACTTTTGGCATATTTCATACAGACTTATATTGAAGAAATGAAATTTGACTTCGGGAAGAAGAAAACCCAAGAGGAGTTCTTTCAAAGACTTCACTTTATAAATATCTCTACGTGTGACCAGGAGGTGCGGGAGCTAACAATGATGAGAATACGGCCAGAAGATTTTTTACGAACTATCTGCTGATATATCCCGGCAAACATAAGACGTCTTAAGACCGTCTTATTCAGGTCTTTAAATGGTCTTGTCTTCGATTGACGTCTTCAAGATGTCTTTAAGACGTCTTTTAAAAGACTGTATGGTCGAGAAACATTGCGCGTCTTCGTAAGACGTCTTCAAGACGTCTTTTAAAAGACTGTATCTTAGTGAAAAATCGCTCGTCTTCGTAAGACGTCTTCAAGACGTCTTTTAAAAGACTGTATCTTAGTGAAAAATCGCTCGTCTTCGTAAGACGCCTTAGAGACGTCTTTTAAAAGACTGTATCGTAGTGAAAAATCGCTCGTCTTCGTAAGACGCCTTAAAGACGTCTTTATTTTTCGAATAATTCTACCAAACAAAAAGACGTCTTTTAGTCGTCTTAAAGACGTCTTTAAAAAGACTTTCGGCGTGAATAAACTTAGTGTCTTTTAAAGATGTGAAATTTTTCATAAAAAGTTTTATCTCGACCAATATTAATTCTCTAAATCATTATTCTAGAAAAAGGTTTTATATAGGTATCATTATGGAAACTGAAAATAGAATGAAGCGTCGTCGCTTGAATAAAAGTATGTTGAATTTTATAATGACATTTGAAGATGAAGATATTAATGATAGTACATCGAATTTGAATCCTGATTTTAATGCTTCTCAGGCTGAGCCTGAAAATCCTTGTAAAGCCCTAAATAATGTTTTTAAAGAAGAAAACAATAAGTCTTTGAGTTGTAATTATGAGAATTTTGAATGTTTTAATGCAGCACCACTTTTGACAACAGAAACATTATCAGAAGATTTAGCAATGTGGTCTTCGAAAAGCAAAATTTCTCAAAACCAATTAAACGAGCTTTTGAGTATTCTTAAAAAACATGGTCATTCAGAGTTACCAAAAGATGCAAGAACGCTTTTAAAACCCTCTAAAGTTGTTACAGTAGATAGGAAGTGTGGTGGAACTTATGCTTACTTTACTATTGCTGATGGCATAAATAATTTTTTGAATTTGAAAAATGATTCTCAATGTACTGGGTTATCAATTACTATTAATGTTGATGGGCTACCTCTTTTCAAATCTTCTAATCTTCAATTATGGCCAATACTTGGTCTTATAGAGAACTATATTTTTATCATTGCACTTTTCTGTGGTGATGGTAAACCAGACTGCTTGGATGGTTTTCTTAATGATTTTCTCAAAGAATCTTTATTGTTAAGTGGTGAAGGTTTATACTATAATGATAAAAAAATTGATGTTACACTTAAAGCATTCATATGTGATGCACCTTCTCGCTCTTTTCTTAAATGTATACAAAGTCATACAGGATATTACTCCTGTGAACGATGCCAAGTTAAAGGATTTTATGAAGAGCATAGAGTGGTTTATATTGATAACAACGCATCAACTCCAAGATTAACTGAAGAGTTTAATTCCTTTTTGTACACTGATCATCAGAAATCTCTTACTCCTCTAGCTCAACTTAAAATATCTTGTGTTTCTGATTTTATTTTGGATTACATGCACATGGTTTGTCTTGGTGTAGTAAGACGTATACTTACTTTTTTAAAGTCTGGTCCAAAACATTGTAGACTTTCAAATGGCCAAATAAAAAAAATATCTGATAATCTGTTAAGCTTACGTGGTATGATGCCATCTGAATTTGCTCGACAACCACGTTCCCTTTTAGAGTTAGATCAGTGGAAAGCAACAGAGTTCAGACAATTTATCTTATACACTGGTCCCTTAGTTTTAAAGGGTGTTGTTAGCAAAGAAATTTATAATCATTTTCTAACATTGCATGTTGCAATGGTAATTCTCTTAAATGAAGACAGTGAATTTAGGAAACATTATCTTGCTTTTGCTAGAGAACTCATTAATTATTTTGTTATCAACTCAAAACATTTATATACAAATTCATTCTGTGTTTACAATGTTCACTGCTTACTTCATATTTGTGATGATGTTGTTAAATTTGATTGTTCACTAAATGACATATCTTGTTTTCCCTTCGAAAATTATATGCAGACATTAAAGAAAGCAGTAAAAAACTCAAAGAGTCCTGTTTTTCAAATAGCCAAGCAATATCAAAGTATACAATCTATGTTAAATACAAAATCTCGAAAACTAAAAGTTTCAGTGAAGCTGAATAATTCATGTTTTTACATAGGAGAAAATCAATTTTGTTTTGTTGATGAGAAATTATCATCTGGATTTTTTAAGTGTAGAATATTTAGACTTGATTTACAAAATGATTTATATACACAACCTATTCAGTCTAAAATCTTTCAAATTTTCTTCATACCAAGTATTGATGAAATTGGAGTTAAGTTTGTTGAGTTAAAAATGGAAAATCTTTGCCGAAAGGTTGTTGTTCTACCTTGGAAGGGAGGTCTTGCATGCTTTCCTTTATTGCATGAAATAGAACATTAATTGAAAGGTTTTTAAGTTCAAATTTCTTTTGATTAAATATTTTATATTTATTATGTTTAATTAATTTGCATCTTGTATCCAAAGTTATATATATATATATATATATATATATATATATATATATATATATATATATATATATATATATATATATATATATATATATATATATATATATATAATGATTTATTTTTAACTTTATTTTTCCATTTTATTTGTTTTTTACAGTTAATATTTTTGTATTAAAAGATAATTTTTAATTGAAATTATCTATAAAAAAATAAATATAAAAAAAAAGTTAAATTATCAACAAAAACCTAATAATAAGTTGGAATAACAGAAATAAGTAGCAATAACAAAAGACAACTGTCTTTTAATTTAAAAAACTTATAAAGGAATGAAAAGGAACAAAAAAAATCATTAGGTTAATAATTATGGTGATAATGACAAGGAAGAGCACTAATTTGTCTGAAAAAACAGACAAATAAAACGAAAAAAGGAATTAAAAACAGCGTTAAAATAACTGTGTGGGCAGTTTAAATAAATCTGTTTAATATTTTAAATATTTAAGATATTTTACTTCATCACTAACTATTAAAGGTAGTTTTAATAAATAATCTAAATAATAAAGAAATGAAACAATTTTATAAAAAATTAAATCTCTTAGATAATTTTTTTTTTAATTTTACTTTTTTAGCTCTTTAACTTTATTTCTTTTATTTGTTCATTTACTGAATTTTACTTAAAAAGTGGTTTTTTTAAATTTCAAAAAATGATAAATAATTACATTTAAATACATTTTTAAATAAAGCAAAGATAATTTCAATTAAAGATTATCTTTTTAAACAAAAATATAAACTGTAAAAAACAAATAAAATGGAAAAATAAAGTTAAAAATAAAGTTATATATATGTATATATATATATATATATATATATATATATATATATATATATATATATATATATATATATATATATATATATATATATATATATATATATATATATATATATAATAACATTATTATAACATTGTTTCATTTCTTTATTATTTAGATTATTTATTAAAACTACCTTTAATAGTTAGTGATGAAGTAAAATATCTTAAATATTTAAAATATTAAACAGATTTATTTAAACTGCCCACACAGTTATTTTAACGCTGTTTTTAATTCCTTTTTTTGTTTTATTTGTCTGTTTTTTCAGACAAATTAGTGCTCTTCCTTGTCATTATCACCATAATTATTAACCTAATGATTTTTTTTGTTCCTTTTCATTCCTTTATAAGTTTTTTAAATTAAAAGACAGTTGTCTTTTGTTATTGCTACTTATTTCTGTTATTCCAACTTAATATAAGACTTTTGTTGATATTTTAAATTTTTTATTTTTTTTTTCATGATTTAGTTTTACACCATGATTTGGGCAAGAGCTGTTTGGATAGAGAACTTTGAGGAAATAGAAGATGTTGTTCCTAGAAGGTGGATAGATACTGATAAAAAAATATTATTCTGGCCTGCAGGTGCAGCTGTTAAAGATGAATTGGATGTGGATGAGACATGGGACAAATATAAACTTGTTAAAATCAAATTTGAGAGTGGTATGAAATATTTTATAAGAGCTATAATATATATATATATATATATTATAGCTCTTATAAATCCAATATAAACATCAAATATTTTGCCACCATGTATGTGCTGGCAAAATATCTGATTTTATATTGGATTTATAAAAGTTTTGATTCTTTTAGATAATATGGAAGAACTAAAAGAATATTGTTACACCACAGCAACAGAGGAAGAAGATGAAATCGATATTTGTGTTTCCAAAGATACCTTTAAAGTGAAAAGTAATGTTAATGGTATAATTACATTTAATTATATTTATGTTAATTATTTATTTTTATTTGTTTAATGTCAAATCTATATTGTAAATTAATATGTTTGTATAAATACTAAAAGAAAAATAAATAAAACTATTATGTTTTAGAGTTACTTGACTTTCCTTTGCCTCCGCCAGTTTTTAAATCTGTGTTGAAAAAACCATTAAAAAGATCTTTTGACTCTAATTTGTCATCTGGATCTACTTCCAAACAATCTAATCTGTGTTCTGGTACATTTTGTCTCTTAATTTTCAATTTTTTCAAAATTAGAATTTATATATTTTTAATCTACACTATTACTGAATTCCTATTTTTAGCTGAAACTTCTTTACCTCTACATTCAACTACAGAGGAACAATCACCTTCATATTCTGGTGCACTATGTATGTATTATTTTTGATATTTCTACTATATTTTTTGTTCATTAAAGTTGGAATATTCTTTTATTGTTAACTTTATCTTTGTCTCACTTATTTTTACATTCACAATCAACTGAAATGGAACAATCAAATTTTTTTTTATATATAATTTTTTTTTATAGACTCTAAACTAAAAAATATTATAATCCCCCTCCTCTTACCTATCAACTTTTGTGGTCTCGAGGAGCTAAAGCCTAAAATAAGAAAAAAATGTATTAATAATAACAAAGTACCAAAAATTTTTTAAAAAGATTTGTTGCAGATTAAAAAAGTAACTTTTTATTATTTATATACATAATTTTTTTTTTGCTTTAGTTATACCTCATACATCAGAACCAAACAAAAAGCTTCAGAAAACAGACATACAAGAAAAAACCATGATTCAAGCGCTTGGATCTGAGAAGTTACTTAAAAATAAGTTTCCTATGGAAGTTGGAAGTAAGCTTTTTAACATTTACTTGATTTTTTTATTTGGAGTAAGTAAAATGTGGAGAGTTTGTTCTCACATTTGGATTTTTTTTAGGTATAAGAATAATACTTGTAAACAATTTTGAAAATGTATTAATAAATGTTTTGCATTTTGTATATTTCTTTTTTCATTTTCTTCATATAATTTAGAATACCAACACATGATGTTCAAGATGGTTTCAAAGGTTCTTGAAAACCAGGAGCTTATTTTAGCTATAAACAAACAATCCAATAGTAATTTTGCAATCAAGAAATTAGACACTATTGCAGAGTATGAGGATTTTATCAAAAGTTTAGAGGATGATTGTGTTCGACTTGATTTGGTAAATCTTTATCCATATGTAAATCTTTATAATCCATATAAATTAAAAGTGAAAATAGTTATTTTTTTATAATTATTTTGCCAAACTTTTATTTAGGTTAAACAGCTCAGTTTTTTAGGTGCAGAAGATTTTAAACAACTGACAAGATTGGTCATGAATAGGTTTTTTTATTACATTTTGCATAGGAATCATTTTTCGTATTTGTGGTAAATATATTTTTCATGTATAGTAATTATGGAAATCAATAATTATAAATTGTTTAATATTTTTCATAAATTTTATCATTTATTCGATATGTTTTTAAGATTATTTACAAATAACCTGTTGACACAGTTCAACTTAAAAGGTTCTGGTGGAAAGATTGGTTTGTTATCAACTAAACTGTATGACTTAATAGAAGGTAATCCAAAATAGGTTTAAATTATTCAACTTTTAATTTAGTTAAAAATCTATGTTAAGTTAAATTTATTTCCAATATATTTGATAAATATATCCTACATGATTAATTTGATTTTTAGAAGTTATAAAAAGAAGATTTGAAAAGGTTTCAAATGCTGAAATTAAACAGCAAATTGGACGGTATTGTAAAAATGCTCCTTCACGGCAAAAAACAAAATAAAAAAATATTCTTTTTTATTGTTATATATTGTATATATTATTATATGTTGTATAAATTGTTAAATAGAAAGATACTTGGTAACAATCCAACTAACTGTATTATATGTACCTTTTTAAATTATTTGCGTTGTTTTTTTTTTTTAATAATTTTCTTTTTCTTCTTTAATAATGTTTCCAAAAAACAAAGTAAGAACTTGAACTTGCTCAATAGTGTTTTTAATGTTGTTAATACAATAGGTAATCGCAACCTAAATATACCATTAATACTACACAGTTTTCTTAATACATAATTAAATAAATCTTTAGGCCGTCTTAAGTGAGACGCCTTTAAACAATCTTAAGCAAGACGTCTTTGCGACGGACAATGTAGACCTTTTTAAGACATCTTTAAGACGTCTTTTTTGATCTTTATAAGACGTCTTTAAGACAACTAAAAGACGTTTTTTGTGTGCTGGTTATATTCAGTAAACCGTCTTGAATAAAGCGTCTTTAATCCGTCTTAGACAAGACGTTTTTAAGCTGTCTTCAGTAAGACGTCTTTAAACAGTCTTGAGTAAGACGTCTTTTCGACGGACAACGTAGACCTTTTTAAGACATCTTTAAGACGTCTTCCTCGATCTTGAAAAGACGTCTTAAAGACGACTAAAAGACGTCTTTTTGTTTGCTGGGATCCTGCTAATATAATTCATTTAAAAGGTCTTGGATTATTTTTCAAGCTTCGTCGAATAAATACCAAATGTTAAGTAAACTTCAATAAATATTGTACTAATACTTCTAAATTGCTTGTAAAGAATATGGTTGGGATTTATATACCTGCCTCAGTAAAATATCAATTAATAGTGCCAAAGTCATTGCAAATATGAATATTCTTATTGGAGAAACTATCAGAGAAGGCTTAGGAGGTTCGAAATTCTTTTTTAAGCAATATCAGTAGTTTCACAAGAGAAAAACATTGAAACAGTTGGTAAACATTTGAGCTCTATTTGTAAACATTCCTTGCTACATCATAATCAAAATCATCATCATCTAAATCTAAATCTAAACATCTTCTTAACAGCTTGAAATCTTTTGTTTCCTTTAAAAACTTTGAGGAAAGTTTTACTGACCAGGACGTGTGATATTACTAAAACGTTGTAAGGACGGTCTTTCTTCAGGTTTCCTTAAAAACATCCGCTTATACAAATGAATTTTGTTCGAGGAAAATGCGAACCACTAGTGACAATGTCATAATCGCTATGCGACAAAGTTACTTGCGAGATTACTCATTTTGATTTATCAGTAATACTACTTATCGGTTATTTATCAATAATGTATACATGTGTGTGTGTATATATATATATATATATATATATATATATATATATATATATATATATATATATATATATATATATATATATATATATATATATATATATATATATATATATATATATATATATATATATATATATACAGTACTGTAAATAAGTTTTAGCCAACTTATTAAAACTCGTGTTTTTTTAACAGATTTTTAATAATAGCTTCCGATTATTTCTTTATATAAAATAATGTCTAACTTCAAACAATACTAAACACTATTTTAACAAACAAAAGCAATGTTTATCAAAATTTTACAAAGATTTTTGTATTTAGATATCTAACGTATTTATTTTTATTGTATGATGATCTAAACCCAATTCGTATCAGCTCGTTTGTTTTTAGTTTGCTCTTGCATTTTTGTTTATTTATTGCTGTGAAGGCTTCATTAGATGATAGTACAGTTTACAAAGATTTCATAGATACTTCGTTTCATAGATACTGTGTGTTTAATCTTATTTTTTTGTTTTTTTAAGAGCGAAACTTCTAATTTACGTTGTTTTTTTTTTGTTTTTTTTTTGTTTTTTTTCTTTTGCATTATTATTTTTATTGTTATTTAAGTAATAAAATGGGTAAAGTTCCACTACTGGAACGTAAAAAAATTATCATGCTTCATGAAGAAGGTTATTCTCAACAACAAATTGTCCAAAAAACAAAATATTCAAGGACAGCCATTAGAGAAATTATAAAAAAATTTAAAAACACGGGATCTCTTGAGGATAAAATTTGAAGTGGAAGACCTCCAAAGCTTACAAAACATGACATAAAGTATTTTAAAAATGCGTCTCTGCGAAATAGGAAAAAAACCTCCAGTGAACTAGCCCAAGACATTCAGGCTGCAATTGGGACAAATGTTTCCTCATCTTGCATTTGATGATATTTGCTAAAAGCTTGGTTAAGAGGGTGTGTTGCAGTTTGAAAGCCTTTTCTACGTCATGGCGATAAAGAAAAAAGGCTTAAATATGCAAAACAGCATAATAATTGGATGCAAGGAATGTTAAACCGTGTACTATACACAGATGAATCAAACTTTGAATTGTTCGGTAGCAGAAGACTACAGTATATAAGAAGAAGGGTAGGAGAGGCTTATTGCCCTGATTGTCTACATATGTCAAAGGCGGACATACGAAATATTAATTGTTCTTTCTTTTTGTATCATATTTTATAAATTTGTTTCTAGATATTTTTGTTTATAATATATGTGTCTATAATCCTAATTTTTTTTACTTCATTTTACTTCATTTTAGTTCAAAGTCCTTTATATTTTTACAATAAAATCAAAAATATCTATAAACTTATGGTGGGCTAAAACTTGTTCACAGTACTGTATATATATATATATATATATATATATATATATATATATATATATATATATATATACATAAACATAAACATAAAACCAACTTCTAAAGTTTTATATACACATACACGCATGTATACAAACATATATGTATGTATGTATGTATGTATGTATGTATGTATGTATGTATGTATGTATGTATGTATGTATGTAAAAAAAAAGCTTTAGAACTTAGAGATATAGCTGCTATTTAAATGGGAACTTATATTATTGTGTTATAAACAAGTAGTCAACAATGGCAGGTAAAAGTGGTTTGTTTAACCTTTAGAAATTTATTCTCATTCAAAACATTCAATTGCTTTAGTCAAAAGGGTGGAATTTAAGTTTTTTTATTTTTGTTAGATGATGTACCGCCTTTAGAGGATTTAACAGAGATGATTACCAGATTAAGTCCTTTGTACTCAAAGAGTACAAGTCTTAGCAAAGAGTATCTGGAAGTATCAGAAAATGAATCAAGGGAAAAGAAAATTATTGATTTACTTGAGACTTCATCCTCAAAAAAGGTAAATTGTATAAATATAAAACCAACTTCTAAAGTTTAAAAAATTTTTCCCTTTAAATTGACTACTGCATATTTATTTTTTTAATATAGTTTAAAATATTGTTGTCTAACAAAATGAACTTTGGCAAGTCCTAAGTATTTGATAAGTGTATGTTTAGATTTTGTTGCCATAATTTTGCTGAATTTTTTTTTCAATTTGAAGCTGAGTTTATTTCATCTTTAGAATTTGAGGAATAAAGATCTTAGAAATGAAAAATCAACTTATTGTGGATTTAAGAAAGGTTTCCTTTTGAGTGACAATAAAATATCAAACAGAGATGACGTTGAAAAGAAAGACGTCAAAGACAAATATGTTTTAGCAGAAGTTCAAAATGCAATGACAAGCAATATACCACCAATCTTCAATTCTACTGGTAAAGTCTATAATTAAATCACTTTTTTATAATTGTTTAAATTGTTATAAGATCTTTTCATATCTTTCATTTGCTCAAGTAGCGCAATTCTATATAAATGTTAAAATGACATGATTTTAAAGTTCTAAATGGTAATCAAGCATCTATTTGCATTGCAGGGTGGTTTCTAATAAAAGTAAATGAGCTCCTAGCTTTAGAAATTATTAAAAAAAGAAACACACACACAAAAAAAACAAGTTATTAACCTATTATCTACACCTCATCTAAATTCACTACATATCATATTATATATTATTAATTGCATAGCTATCCTACAGAATGTGTAAAGTTAGTGCAAACTGGTGAAAATAATGCATTTTAAATGCTTATGCTGTTGTTTTTTCTAAAGCTATTTTATCTCTTAAGCCTTTCTGTTTACTAACAAGTATAGAGATTAAATTCCAATTTTATGCATGGGTATTGCCAGTTTTCAACTCTACTAGTTGTGACTCGTTTGAATGACTGATTGACCATGTTTTTGGGTTGTTAGCATCTTCATCTTTAAGTCTTGGGATTGTTAAAAGCCGCACTTTTTGACCAAACAAACCAAACAAATTTACAAAACCTATAGTGATGCATAAAGTGCAGAGAAGATATTCTCGCAAAAAAATACCTTTACCAGTTGTTAAGTAATAGGTGGGTAAGAATACTGCCCATATCACACAGGTAATGTATAATGTAACCCCAATAAATTTAGCTTCATTGTAGTTTTTTGGAAAATGTCGTGTTTTAA